>NC_132883.1:37041236-37341236 GCF_030463535.1 Salminus brasiliensis | reverse complement strand
TACTATATAAAAACCATCTGTTTACCTACTAATCTTTTTTTCATATCAAGAAAATAAAAATATATATTGTTATAAAAATATTTTATTATTATACCCTGACCCAATAAAATGTGTGCATACTATTTTACAGCACTCTGGAGCCATCTCTCCATCAGAAAGGTCAACAGTGGTGGTGATCGGAACCAGGCATCTGAAAAGCACGGAAAGTTATTAAATTAAAAAGAGATCTGAGGTCTAAAATATGTGTAAACAAATCCAGCCCTAGTAGAGAGGTACATGGAGTGTTCTCAAAGATTTTTTTTCTCCATTAGATTCACTGGTCATTTCGGATAGTAAATAAAATAGGGATATTTGCTCTGTAAACACAGCGACCACCGCTTCCCATCACCACCACTGTAAAGCAAGCCTGAGTTGAAAGCTTTCCACCTTACAATCAACCATTTCACACCAAACCACTCGGAATAACCCTGCTAACAAATCAATCAAGGAGTTTGCTCAATAACAAGATTCCCAAAAATGAATGGAATTCCATTTAAATGCTTAGGATGTCTGTTTCTGATCACTGTTGTGGGGGGGGAATTCGGACAAACGGCAAAGCTCTCCAGAACAGAGCATTCTGGATCCCTTTCACATCAAAAACCTCTCAGAACTTAAACCTTTAAAGGACCCCCAGGTCATGTAAAGGTCCTACAGAGACACACACCCCACTCTTGCTTGTTTGTTTGCTTTTTAAAGTGTGTGTGTTTTCCACATTGGGGGGCAAAGTGAAGCTCAGATGGAAGTTCTTGGGACAGCTATCCTATCCCGTAAGGAAATGAAGGCAGTGTGTGTGTGTGTGAGAGAGAGAGAACGAGAGAGAGAGAGACACAGTGGCCCAGGCAGGGGAAGCGTCCATAAATAGAATCACGGGACGTGAAGCATGTGAAAGTTGACTGTTTAGGAGGCAAGTTCAATTTCCCAAGTGCAAGTCAACAACTTAACGTCATTTCGCCCTCTTTTGTGTCCTGTGGAAGACGTGTCATCCTGTTGTCTTTGGCCAGATCATCCCAGCCCTGGACAACGTCTCCATCCATTCAATGCTGCCTGTTGCCTGAAATCAGTTCAAGCCAGTCCAGACCACTGGGGTTTCTCTCAGTTTCATCATAGAGCAGAATGAGCTGGGTTCAAAGTTTAACAAAGAAGACTTATACATTATAAAATGAGCAGAAAAATAATACTAACAATCACTTACTCCATAAAACGCCTCAGTCTTCACTCTACTTTCCTGAAACCTGGGTTTAATATAGATAGCTAAAAACAGAAAACCTGGCATGGGCGTGTCTGGTCAGTCGCACTATCCTGGGGTCGCGTTGAGACAAAGGGAACCTTTCTTCACAAAAATGTCAACAAACAGATCAGCGCAAACCTGCTGTACTCTTAACTAAGAGCTCATACAGAAACACGGGGTGTGTGAGGTTTAAGAGCACAGCAGTTAAGCAGACTAACAGTTTTGGCAACGATTATGGGCCAGTTTGATACGGTCGTATCAACCCCGGCGTTAAAAAGTCCATCAGGATATTTTTGGGTCATTCCTCTCATACGAGGAGGAGGAGGAGGTGGCAGGAGCACCATCCAGGAGCCTGCTCAGCGACGCAGCTAGTAGCTAGTTAGCTAGTTAGTTAGCTAGTTAGCTAGCTAGTTAACAGTTAATACTGAAGAACAAACTTGGAAATAGGACGTTAAAAGTGCGCTTTTCTAGTCTGACAGTCGTACCGAAGTCCAGACAGTAAGCTCGCTCAATAAAGCATCGCTGAGAGCCGTTACTGTTAGCCAGCCAGCGCCAGTGGTGTTTTCAGGACTGCTCTCAGAAACGTTAGATATCTCTAACTAACGTTTGGGAGCAACCGACACTGAGACATCAGGTTAGCGACAGGCTCGCTCTCCCTGCGTCTCTCTTTCCCGTTGAAGGCAAGCAGAGAAAAACGAATAAACTTCTTACCATCTGGGCGAAGCCTTTCTCTGTCTAAAAGCAGGCAAAATTCGTGATGGCAAATTCCCCAAATGAGACCTGCAGTAACTCGCTTCGCTAACTTAGTGGCGGTGGAGCGCAACCTAGTGATTGACGGCGGGATGGTCCAATAGGGACGAGCGATTCCTGACCAATAGGAGACGGCGCGAGGTCGATGGGGCGGAGACAGTGTGCAGACCCACGTGGCGAGCAGGAAAGAGGATAAAATGATGGGAACCCCCTGCTAATAGGGGGCACGTTATTATAAGTCAATATAATATAACGGTCTACGCGACAATTTAGCACTTTACTGTCGACGATGTTACATTAGTAATATGTTTTTAAAAAAGTGATCGCATGTAAATATACTTTAGCCGAGCTTACAAATGACTAAACCGTAAACACAGCTAGAATAGCTCAGTTAGAGGAGTCTAGTCTTTACAAAGAAGGGTTAAGGGGTACAGGGACTGAAAGCTGAATCCATTTAAAAGTCCTAATTGAAAATAATTAATAATTATAATAATATGTATTATTATAATTATTATTATTATTAATAATAATAATAATAATAATAATACATTTATTATCAAAACCTATTTGTGTTTAAGTTGAAATACTATTGTATTTTATATAGTAGTAGCAGTAGTAGTAGAAATTAAACGTGTGTTTTGAATTCGTTGTTTTTGTAATGTCAAAAAGCCCCGCTCACTCATATTATCAGTGCTTGTGCACAGACTGCTTTCTGAAATCCAATCATAGCGGAGTTCATTTACATATATCATCTGTCTGAAAGAGGCAGTCACAAAAACAATTGGACAGATGCCCTTTGTGTTTTACATTGAATTTACATTTGGGTTCATTAATGTGATTTTTTAACGTTTACTATTTTACGTTTACTAACAAACAATAAAGAGCCTAAATTGCACTGTAGCATATTTAATGCTCAGATTACAGGGTCTACAGGACTAGTAGGACTGCCAGTATATACCAAAATATGTGTTGTAAGTATTAGATTTAATAATAATCTATATTAATTAATTATTTCATTAATTAATGCTTTAATAATAATCTATATTATTACTATTTCACTTCATATCAAATTGTTGTAGTACTTTAGTACTGTAATCTATCATTTACTGTGGTACTAAAATAAATGTAAAAAAATGCAATATTACTCATTTGTAACACAGCAGAAATGTATGAATGAAAGCGGCTGTGTGCTTCTGTTGATATGTGATGTTAAATAAATGTAATCGTTTATTTAATCATCAAAACCCCATCACTGTTTTATCATGTCAATCATATATCAATATTACATTTGTATGTATAACAAAATAACACAAAATAACTATATAAAACAATCATAACAGTAAACTGCTATTGTTTTACTATTTTTTTTCGTGTTATCTATACGATATACATATTTATTCTGGACTACGTTTCTTGTTTTAAAGTTACAAATAAATAAAAAACAAATAAGGGATTTTCGCGCGCGAAGCGGTAGAGGGCGCTAATTCCACCTCTCTCTTCGAAACCGCTTCACTGGTTCGGAGAAGAACTCCGCAGTTTCCGCCTCCAGCGCTTTTCAAGCCGGAGTCTCTGGCTGATCTCAGTTCAGTCTAATCGGACTGTCCGCTGTGGGAGCGGTTTGGCCCTCAAGACAGAGCTGATCCTGGGTCAGATTCTGCGGACAGCAGCTTTTTCACCTTGACAGCAGCCATGGCGTCTGCAACCAAGATTATTCAGAGGCTGAGGAACTTCTTATCTGGGGTAAGCGGCGACACCAGCTCATGTATGTGCTCAAATTCGGCATGTAGACAAACACGGTCAACGAGGGGCACTAAACAAGCAGATATTAGACCACACAAGTGTGTAAAGCTCAGTGTTTTCACCACGAAAGAAGACGGTAGCTTCCAGTGCTAACACTAGCTAGCTAGTGCTACTTTCCCTATAGCTATCTGCCTGTTCTCTTGTTTTGGATATCAGCTGAAAAGCATAGGCTTAGCCTTATCCCATCCCTACGTTGGTAGTTTTCTCTTTCAGATAGATGTGCAGGTAGCTCAAATAATGTTCATTATAATGAGTAAAATATCTAATGTTATGATTGTTCTCTCCACAGCAAGACCTGCAAGGAAAGCTTCAGCTACGTTACGATGAAATTGCACAAAGGTAGCTATCTAGCTAGCACCTATCAAGTTAATGTGTGTGTGTGTGTGTGTGTGTGTGTGTGTGTGTGTGCCTGCCTCAGACTCATGCATGTCTTTTCTCCAGCATGTAATTTGTACTGTTTATATAGTTAATGGAATAAGTCCATCCTTTTAACAGGCTTTAGTGTTGATCTATTGAAAGGAGGACTAAAGGAGTAGAATATGCATTAGCTATATAACTGCAGTTGCACCCAAAAGTCCTGGAAGTAACTGGCCTTGAAAGATTCAGAATAAACCTTTCTTTACTTTACATTTAGTTACTTAAATTAATTCATCAATATAATTGAGTTACATAGGAGGTAGGAGGTATTGCACATGCATGCAGTACACCAGGCGATATGCAAGGGCATCTACCAGTACAGGTGGCGGTCCACCTCAGAGAAGCTGAGATTGCATGAATAAATACATAAAATACAATGCAATGTAAGAGTAAAAATAATAAGTTATATAGCACACTATAATATTGTACAGTGGTAATGACAACACAACCGTATTCACCGTCAGTGTAGGTGCAGTGGGCAGCCATTGCTGTGTCGCCTGGGGAGCAGGGAGGGTGAAGGGCTTTGCTTAAGGGCTCAACAGTGGCAGCTTGCCAAGCCTGGATATGGAACCCACAACCCTGTCCTAAATAGTCCGGTGCTCTAACCCCTGAGCCGCCACCACTAGTCCGGTGCTCTAACCGCTGAGCCGCCACCACTAGTCCGGTTCTCTAACCCCTGAGCCGCCACCACTATTCCGGTGCTCCAACCGCTGAGCCACCACCACTATTCCGGTGCTCCAACCGCTGAGCCACCACCACTAGTCCGGTGCTCTAACCCCTGAGCCGCCACCACTAGTCCGGTGCTCTAACCGCTGAGCCGCCACCACTAGTACGGTGCTCTAACCAGCTGAGTGCCACCACTAGTCCGGTGCTCTAACCCCTGAGCCGCCACCACTAGTCCGGTGCTCTAACCCCTGAGCCGCCGCCACTAGTCCGGTGCTCTAACGGCTGAGCCGCCGCCACTAGTCCGGTGCTCTAACGGCTGAGCCGCCGCCACTAGTCCGGTGCTCTAACCCCTAACAATAATAGGGGTTAAAAAAGGATAATTAAAGACATTTTCACAATATGCAATATTTGTTGCAATACATATAATCACAGACTAAATGCTTCAGTATCAACAGATTCCTAAAAACTACTATCAAGATACTCTCCCGTACTGAGTACAGAGATTTTTGTTTAACATGTGCTGCACTTCATCTAATAATAACGTTATTTGTATTGAAACTTGCAGTTGCTCAGTTTTTATTAAGCACTGACAATATCCTTGATGCACTTAGAAAATGACATTGTGTAATCACGATAACAAAATTTATCATGATACGATAAAATATCGACATAATGCCCAGCCCGAGTTTTAATACAGTATATCATTGCTGTCATGCAAAAGCCCTTGTAGCTCCAAAATGACATTCTTACCTGAGAAGGATGTCAGTGCACATCACTGTAAAAAGATTTTTATTCTTCTGGAGCATTTCTGTTGGTTCTTTCATCATACAAGTTAAGACTCAATGGAAAAAACAGCTGCCAGATTCACATTACACCAAAAAAAGACAGCAGTAATTTACAAATGAGCAAGAATAAGTACAGTATATACAGATGAGCTTTAGAAACCCAACAGCCACTGTAGAGGCATTGATCGCTTGTGTGTCTGGATCATTTGCATATGGAATTTGTGGCATAATGCTTGCGTGTTAAGACGAGGACTGCCAAAAACCACCATATGCTGTTCTTGTGAGCTGTAGTACACAGGTGTGTAGCAAGGGTGAATAAGCACCTTTTGGAGGCTGTTGCTCATAATGCAAAACAGAAATAGCCATACAAACAAGGAACAGTAAGCACTGACAGCACTGACACATGCCGTCCAGAAATATCTGGTCGCTAATAAAATAATGGTCTGAGAACAGATATTGTTCCTTACCTTTATTAATAAATAAACAAAGTGCTTAACTGATTAAATTGTTTCAATCCAAATTCAGGAGATACATCTAATGAAGTCATCTGTCATATTGTCATGACCTTTCTAAATTAGCTTGAGCTTCAAGGTTCTTAGCCCTGCCGAGGCCTTTTGTAGTCAGAGGCCCCTAGGCACTGATCTGCTGGCCCAGTCAGTAATCCATCCCTGGCTCTTGGTATATAGCGCAATGTCTGTGTTTGCTCCATGGACGTTCAGCTTGTTGTTAGCATGCAAATGTTACTGCTAAATATTTCTGTCAGGCTCAAATAGTCTGTGCGTGCTGTTCATGATGAGAGGTGCCAGTTTGGCAGATGCCATGGTAGCATTTCATACTGACTCTTATTCCAGTCTTATCTGTTGTGGCAGTTCTTGGTGGCAAATGCCACTTCTTTGACATATGCCAATCATGAGATGCTACATTAGCTGTACAGTACTGTAGCACTTCTCCTAAGTGATTATATAAAATGTTGTTATTGTATGTGATGTCCTTTTATAATGGCAGAATGAAACACTGCATCGGAGGTATGGGAATCGTTTCAGCCAAGCTAATTTATTTCCACACATAAATTAGGATCTTAACATCATACAGAGTTACTTTTCTCCTTAAACGTTTTTGCTATATTTATTTGTTGTTTAAATGCCGTATAACAACAGTGACCTATGGAAACAGAACCGTTAACCTTGGGAATTGTCAAAGTGTACACACAAGAAACAGCACTTGTACATGTCAGTGGCCTATAAGCCATTAAGCAGTGAAAGCCCTCCATCAGAAGTGGCAAACTGGCCCTCATAAATGGCAGAATGTGACGCACATACCAGTACAAGCTAGCACGTGGCATCTGGCACCAGAGACTGGCACCTCTAATAAGGAGTGGATTGCAGGACAGTTATCTTGAGGGTTTCCAAGAATGGCAGAGTAAGGGTGGGTGATATGATAAAAATATTGTGTCACAGTTAGTGCTGTCAATGTTAACACGTAAATGCACAGGATAATCTGCAAACTTTAAAGAGTTAACCTTTTTTTTTTTTTTTTTTTTTTTTTTTTGTAACGCAAATTAATCATCTTACCAAGTTTGGCCCCAACTTTTTCCCGAAGGTCACTCTCTTTACCGAGCCTAGTGACGAAGTAGCGGTTTTATTCAGCGCTGTAAATGCAGAGTCGCTACTAGCTTGCTTAATCCAGCCCAGTGACTGATCCTTTAATTTAGCTTCTAGAAAGTTGTTGAAGCTTTTCCTCTGTTAAATCTTTTGTGTCTGTGCTTTGTGTTTAAAGCTAAAGTTCTCAAAACTACACACACACAACCACACTAACACAAAAGCAAATTCCTTTAGCCTGTTTATTAGGCATGCACACACACACATTGTTTTGTTCTCTCACCCAAAAATTCAAGAACAATCTAGCTAGCATTTTATTTCTGATGCATCTTAATTAATCACAGAATAATGTTGTGATTGATGCGATTAAACTTTTTAATAGATTGACCCCACTACGCACAAAATTAAAAGACATTTTCACAATACACAAAATTAATTGCAATACTTTGACAAGCAGATCCTGATGATAGCATGCTCAGAAAAAGCATATTGTGTAAGAAGGTGACAATTTATCACGATGCAATAAAATATATCACTTATTATATACATGGTTTTAAAAATGCCGAGTGCTGGCTGCAGTACAGGGGAATATTCCAGTGTCTCCAAAATGTAAGACACTAAGTGTTATTGCTACAATACTTGTCTAACACATTTCGCTTTGTTTTGGGACCAGGACTCAGCCACCTCCCAAACTTCCAGGTGGACCCAGCCATAAATTTGCCAACAACTACTATTGTACCAGAGATGGAAGACGAGAGGCTGTTCCACCAACTCTAATAATGTCTTCTCAAAAGGCCCTGGCTGCTGGCAGGTGAGTTATGCTCACTTTTCTTAAATCATCAACTAATCTCTCTCTCTCTCTCTCTCTCTCTCTCTCTCTCTCTGTCTGTCTGTCTGTCTGTCTGTCTGTCTGTCTGTCTGTCTGTCTGTCTGTCTGTCTGTCTGTCTGTCTGTCTGTCTGTCTGTCTGTCTGTCTGTCTGTCTGTCTCCCCCTCCCTGGGTGGTGTGCCCTGCTACAATTGACCCTAGTATGTTGAATGTAATTCTGTAGTCCTAATGGTTACAGACAGCCAGATAAGTGCTTTCCTTAGCCTTTCTTGCCTCAAAGTGATGAAGCACTTTAAGATGACCTGAATATTTTGTGTATTTTAACTCTTCTTTCACAGCAACGCACCAGAAAAGGCCAAATATCCAGTCCAGCCTGGACCCCAGCCGAAGGAGCTCCCATTGTCCAGCGACCAGCCATACCTTTAATCGCTCAGTTGGGGTATATTCAAGAAACCTTGTTAATAGATCTTGTCTTTAAATAAACTATGTGTACATACAGAAAGCTACATTTGATTGTGTAGTGTTGTGTTATTTGTTGGAATATTGTTTAAATGTTGACAGTATCCAGCACACTTAGTTTGGAATGAAAGATGGCTGTGTAAACAGTGGGCCTATTTCCAGAGATACTGGCATTAATTGTTCAGGAGTGTTTAAAAGGTTATCTCACGCTCAGGTAGTAATACATTAGCTTCCTTTAGAGCTTCCAGTCCATGGTCATGGTTTTAGAACTTGACCATGGACTGGTACTTTTTCAGCAGTACTTATTTGAAAAAGTACTTATTTATTATTTTTTAAATATAAATTGTTTAATTTAAGTCATTCAGATAAAACAGCTCCCCACTCCCATAGAACTTTGTGAAATGCCAAACCCAGTGGCAGTTCTGCGGGTAGAAACACCTTATTGATGAGAGAAGTCAATGACCAGACTGCTTTGGGCTGACAGAGAGGCTCTGTTGTTTAGGGAAACGCAACTCCGACTGGACAACATGTCAAACCTTGAGGTGATTCGTGTAGAAATCCACTTCTGTCAGAAAACAGCCGACGCTGCAGTGAGCACAAGCTCACCAAAACTGGACAGTTTAAGACCTGAAAAGTGTGGCCTTGTCTGATGAATCTCGATTTCTGCTGAGGCTCAGAGACGATAGGAGGCCGAATTGGAGGCAACCTGCCTTGTATTAGCAATCCAGGCTGGTGGAGGTTGTGTAACGGTGTGGGAAATCTATTATTTGACACGCTTTGAACCCATTAATACCAACCAATTGTTAATTGAACGCCACAGACACACATTTAGGTATTGTTGGTGAGCATGTGCATCCGTTCAAGCCCACAATTTCTCCAACTCCAAGATTCTCTTCTAGTATGATAATGCAAAAGTCTCTTACATTGGTTTCAAGAAGAGTTCAGTGTACATCAGTGACATTCTCAGTCACTGCATCTGAATCTGACAGAAAGTCTTTGGGACTTTGTGACAAAACGGGAGATTAACAGCATGAAAGTGTTCCTGGAAACTCTGCAGAATCATGTAACTATTGACCAGAATTGTAAATTAGGGTTACCAGTATCTTGGAATTCATGCCATGAACATTTAAGGCTGGTTTGGGAGCAAATAGAGGAACCACCCAGTATTCTTATAGTATTTGTAATAGAGTTCTCAGTTGAGTGAATGCTGTGAAATATTCAGAACAAGCAAGGAATGCTCTGCATCAGTGAATGAGTAACCTTTCACCTGCTTGTTCCAGCAGGATATAGAAAATTCAACCATGACTCTACTCTGTTAAAAGCAATATGTTCTTGAGAGGCTTTTGGAAGTTCTTCAATTTGAAACTGTAGAGGAACCTATAGAAGAAATGGGTTCCTTGAAGGTATCTCAAAGCACCTTAAGAGGTTTCTCCATAGTTTCAAATTGAAGAACCTCCAAAAGTTCCTCAAGGATCTTATACTTTTTACAGTGTAAAAAGCAACAAGTAGTTGATCATGTGGAAAAACTGTTTTTATCTGAAGATTGTCTAAAATATATGATTTATTTCTAATAAGCTCTACCTGTTTTATCACGTTGGCCAGATTCAAATCTAGCTATAAATCTCCACCCATGTATCAAAGCAAGTGTCAAGTGTTTTCCAGGTGTTAGGTCAGTACGTCTGGAAGGCAACACATGCAAAATAGGATTTGCCTCCAAAATGCAAATTAGCTTATGTAAACTCAGCCCAAATGATCTTTCAGCTTCTGTCTAATTGCTTGTCATAACCAAAGCCGGTTTGACATATTGTAATGCCTGCATCACTTCAAGCCATGCTGCACTGTGTCCTTGTAGGCTTTCTGTTGCATTGTGTTTGTTATTTCCTCAGCAAACATGACTGTGAGGCATCAGAGTTTAGCTTACAAGGGGACTATAAAATCGGGGGCATTTTTCCTGTGCATTTAGCTGAAGACTTAGTAATCCAAAGTTCTCCTGTGGCACTGGAATGCTTGACGTGAGTACATTCACCTTTCTTAGATTGTTTGTTGTCTTGAAGATGCTACTGGATACATGAAAGAGGAAGCAATTGCACATGTTGAGGTCCGTTAAAGTGTGTCTGATCATTGTGGTGGATGTCATGAAAAGCCACTCCTTGAAATGCTTGAAATCCACTAAATCACTTTACCCCCCGTTTTCCCTTCCCTCTTGCAGGCAGCCATTTTCAATGCAGGGTTATGAGCTGCTTCAGGTGATGAGATTTGCTGTAGAGGAAATCAACAACTCCTCCACCCTCCTGCCAGACGTCTCTCTCGGCTATGAGATCTTTGACTTTTGTACAGATGCTCAGAATTTTCCTTCCATCTTGACTTTCATCTCACATAATGGGAAGATAAAGGTGGGAGCAAATCAGAAGAGTAGTAGATATAACGTTGTTGGTGTTGTGGGTCCATTTGGAAGCTCTGAATCTTTGACGATTGCACCTTTGCTCATGATGGACCTCATTCCAATGGTATGTATTCCTGATTCAGTGATTCATTCAACTGTCAAATGAAAAAAAAAAAAAACAACAACAGTTACCAGGTATCTCCAAAATTCTTATTTTATCCTGTTAAGGATTCTTGGAACATTTCTATTGATCAGTTCATCATGAGATGTTCACACAAGGTGCTATTTTCAGATGATTAGTAAAAATAAGAACTAAAAATTGAGATGGTGAGGTGTTTTTTGAACATGGCAAAATCAGAAATAGTGGGTTTTTGATTGATGCACTTTAAGATTGCCGAAAGAGCCTCTCGTGAGCTGCTTTAAAAGGATACCATGTCACAGCTTTCGAAACTCAAATAATATAGGAATAAATTCTGTTATATATATATATCAAAGAATCAAAAAGGGTCCTCAGGGTAGGCCTAAATCTGGAGAAATCTGATTGTTGTATTCATCTTGAAATTGAAACTACACAAAAAGTCCATGTTACTTTTCACCCCTGCAGCACTGCAGTGGTCTCCATCCCTCCATCCTGGAGAACCACCTTCTTGCAGGTTATAAATAAAATACACCCCATTCAGCCAATCAAGAACTCCTGAAGGCAGCAATTAGTTGGATAAGGTGGGGAAATTATGGCTGTATCCAAAGTCTGCTGGAAGGTAGCGCTCCAGGAGCAAGGTTGGAGACCATTAAGGGTACTGTATGATAAATGTACAGTAAAAATGGAAGTACAGAGGGAAAATGATACTTGAATAAATTAGTTATTTATTTTCAAGTATCTTATAAATGTTTTAAACAGATAAATGCTGTGGTCTGGTGTATATATTTGCACAATTGTAGGCAGTTTGAATGTATGTAAAAAAATAAATATTTAATAAATACTAATATTTTAGTTTATGTCAAAAATGTATTTTTATGATATATATATATATATATATATATATATATATATATATATATACATACATGTGTGTGTGTGTGTGTGTCTTAAAATGACTTAAAAATGTCCTGATGTTTGACATCTCTGAATTGCAAAATGTTGTGTAATGTTTTTTTGTTTTTTTTAAAGCAAAAGTATTTAGTTTCAATGATAATAAAGTAAAGTACAGATCTTCTGAAATACTCCTTAGTTTGTGGCCCAAACGTCCATACAAATAAATATACATATCTAAACAGGTACTATTTAGGTTCTTTGGCTTGTAACAATAGTGGAGTCCTTCTTTGTGTTGTAAATTCTTAAAGAGGCATCTACAAAAGGTTTGAATTGTATTTGAGCAGCAAATTAACAAAGCAAAGAACCAATTATTCATTAAAATGGTTCTTTGAGTTGGAACCCTCCCCTCCCTAAGCATTTGTTTTCCTTTTTACAGATTAGCTATGGATCTTCCAGCTACACTCTGAGTAATAAGTTAATATATCCATCTTTTTTGAGGACGGTACCGACCAACAAAGATGAAATACAGTTCATCGTTCAGATCATCCTGCAGTTTGGATGGAACTGGGTGGCTTTCATTGGCAGCAAGAATGAGTACAGTCGAAATGGACTCGACTTGTTTCGCAAGACCATACAGAATACCAGCATCTGCTTGGCCTTTCTTCATGAACTCGATGGGAAGTCAAACATTGAGGACATACTACATAAGATAGACTCACTGAGCATAAAGGTCATCATAGTTTTCACACTGGAGGACTACGCCAGAGATTTACTGACGACAGCCATAAAGATCAACACAAGACAGAAAGTTTGGATAGCAGGTGACGCATGGTCTATGGACCTGGGGCTCGCCGCTCAGCCTGGGATCGAGAAGGTTGGCACGATTTTCGGGATCACAGAGAAGATGCTGAGCTTGCCTGGATTTGAAGATTTTGTCTACAGGTCACGGTTCAAAGGTGAAGCTGAGGAGAACTGTGTGAATTGTGAGGATGGTGCAGCTGGACAGACATGTAACCAGGTTTGCCGAAATTGCACGAGTTTAAAGGCAGAAAAAGTTGTTAACAACAACCCCACGTTCTCTTTTACTGTGTACTCTGCCGTGTACACATTGGCCCATGCACTGCATAGCGTTCTCAACTGCAGCAAGGTGGGCTGCAGCAAGGTCCAACATGTTCCACCTTACATGGTAAGCCTCTTTACTCTGAACATATTGTAGAGTGATTAGCAGGTTTTTGTTTTTAATACAGAAAAATGAAAGGAGGAGCACTGCAGTGGTCTCCATCCCTCCATCCTGGAGAACTACCTTTTTGCAGGTTATAAATATAATACACCACATGCAGCCAATCAAGAACTTCTGAAGGCAGCAATTAGTTGGATAAGGTGGGGAAATTAAGTCTGCTGGAAGGTAGCGCTTCAGGAGCAAGGTTGGAGACCACTGAGGTACTGTATGAAAAATGTACTCAAGTAAAACATGGAAGTACAGAGTAAATGATTTATTTATTTTCAAGTATCTTATAAATATTTTAAACAGATAAATTGTGTGTTCAATATATATTAGCATATTTGTAGGCAGTTTGAATGTATGTATTTTTATATATATATTTATATTTTATATATATATTTATATATATATATTCCTAATGTAAAGAAAATTAAAATTATCAATCAACTGACAGAGCAAACAGAAACAGAAATAATCACTATTTTACTCTTTTGTATATTGTATAATTCTTTGTATGTTTCACTTATATATTTTATAAGTCCAGAAAAGCCAGGAGTTTTATGTTATTTTTCTGTACCATTTTCTAAAGATGCCAACTTATTTTTCCTGGGATCTCAAAGTGAAAGGATGTTTATTTGTTATGATAACAAATTGTTATTAAGAAAATCCTCAGATCACAACTAATATTTGTTTTCATATATATATATATATCTATATCTATATATATATATATATATATATATATATATATATATATATATATATATATATATATATATATATATATATACCCAAACATATGTATGTCCAAAATCAGTCATTTGTTGTCTTTTTATTTAAGCTTCTACAGCATGTAAAGAAGTCCAACTTCACATTACAAAACCGGCAAATTAAATTTGATGCAAATGGAGACCCACCAGCCAGTTATGCAGTTGTCCTCTGGCAGCCAAAGACGGAGCCCTCTTTCCTGATGGTTGGCACATATGTGACGTATCCAACTGTCCAGTTTACTTTGAACAAATACTTGGTTACCTGGTATGAAAATCACACAGTAAGTTAATGTTGCTTTTTCAGATTAATGTTGATTTACACAAAGATTTATACTGATCACCCATAACATTAAAACCAATATCTGAAATGAATAACATTGATTATCTGGTTACAGTGGCACCTGTCAGGAGGTGGGATTTACATATTAGGCAGCAAGTGAACAGTCAGTTCTTGAGTTACTTTGAAAAGTACTTGTGATGGCAAGATGACTGGGTCCCAGCATTTCCCAAAAGGAGCTCTTGTGGGGTGTTTCTGGTATGCAGTGGTCAGTACCCACCAAAAGTGTCTGTTCCAATCCCACAGAAGAGAAGCTATAGCACAAACTGCTGAAAAGAATTAATGCTGGCAATGTCTTGAGGAGTCCACGCCTTGATGGTTTAGAGCTGTTTTCATGACATGAGGGGGACTTACACACAATTATTGTTATGGCTGATCAGTGTAAAGAGAAATCTTTGCATTAATTTTGCAAAAAAATCTTTCATTAAAATATTCAAAATCTTTCATTCAAATATGTTGGTATAAAAAGCGTTCTTTTGGTTCTCCATGTGTTCCAGATACCTTTCTCCAATTGCTCTGTTGAATGCGAGCCTGGTTTTGTAAGAGTACAGAATTCAGTACATAAGTGCTGTTTTCATTGTGAGAAATGCAAGGCCAATACATACATCAACACCTCAGGTATGTTCTATATATACTATATTTGTATTTATATATACAATATATGCATTATATATTTTGTATTTATATGTACATATATTATTTGTATATATATATATATATATATATATATATATATATATATATATATATATATATATATTATTTATTTTATGTACAATATTTTTTTATATATCGTCATTCAGTGAAAAACATGTATCTTCAAAAATAATGGTTTTACAGTAAAAGGCAACTTAACTTTGAATGGAAGTCAATATAAAATATTATTCCAAGTAATTTAGAGCATTCCTATTGGCCTGTTCATCCAGAATTACTTACACAGTGTACAGAGCAGCGTACAGAGCAGTGTACAGGGTTCAAACCATGGATAAAAGTAAAAACAGACAAAAATGGATATATATGTTTTTCATTGGTCAGCAGTGATATATATACATATATACAGTACACATTTGCAGAATATATACTTTAGTACAGATTATACAGTTATACACTCAATGTGAAAAACAAAGTACAACCTTTTTGAATTCAATGGTTTTACCTATCAAGACATAAAAAAATAACATCTGGTCCTTAGTCTTAAACTTCTGTAAATTCAGCCTTAGATGAACAACACACAACAGATTCTACTGTGTCATTATTTATTTAACTCAAAAGAAGCTAAAATGCTGAAGTACTGTGTGGAAAATTAAGTATATCCTTACAGCTTCAATAGGAATTAAGAGGGTGAGTAAGCAGCCAGGTGCTGTTAATCAAATGCCCTTGATCAATTGATCATTAGCAAGTGTGACCACCTCTCTAAAAGAAGATGTTTTGCTGGTCTGGGGCATTCGGGTGTATGTTAACACAAGGCCAAGGAGGAAGGACATCAGTAATGATCTTAGAGAAGCAGTTGTTGCTGCCTATCAATCTTGGAAGGGTCATTTCCAAACATTTTGAGGTCCATTGTTCTACACTGACACAGATCATTCTCTAATAGAAAACATTCAAGACAGTTGCCAAAACAGTCTTTCTAAGACTGGCCATCCCAGCAATTTCACCCCAAGGTCAGACCATTCAATGCTCAGGGAAATTCCAACAAAAACACAAGCTGCATCTCAGACCCCACAGACCTAAGTTGCATCTATACAAACCACAGGACTTCTGGAACATAGCACATGTAACACATCATACTAACTATCAAGCATGGTGGTGGAGGGGTGGTTTTTGGGCTTGTTTTGCAACAACAGTACTTGGGTACCTTCCAGTTATTGAGTCAACAGCTAAAGCTTGGCCATATTTGAGTCATGCAACGAGGCAATGATCCCAAGCACTCCGAATGGCTGTAAAAAAAAAGAATCAAGGTGCAATGGCCCAGTCAAAGTCCAGAAACACTAAAGTAAAGAACACTGTAAAGAATAGTGGGCCAACACTCCCCCAGAACAATGTGAGACACTCACTTTGAGTTATTACTACTGAAAGTGGTTTTACAAGCTATTGATCAACGGGGTGTTTTTTTACATGGCTTTTCCTATTTTGGCTTCATTTTTGTTCAATAAATAATGACATGGTGGAATCTGTAGTGTCTGTATTGCCATCTGAGGCTATATGTACTTAGTATTAAGACCTAGGTAAAGGACCAGATTTTTTTAATGCCCTGATATGTAAAACTATAAAATTCTGAGAGGATGTACTTCAATTTTTCACATGACTGTTTATACTGTAAGCACAGTATAAGCTGTATACTCACATTTCAGTGTATTCACTACACTCACTTTGCAGTATATATAATTTAAGTACAGTATATTCAATGCATATTTTCAGTATGTTATACAGTAAGTACAGAATATACAGTACATACATTTAGAGCATTCAGGAGTTCTCTAAGGCCTAACATTTTCTTTAGTTCTCTGGCTAATCACTCAGGTTTTCATGCATTTGAATTTGTTTTATTCAAACATTCAACCAAACTCACCAAACTAAAAAACAGTGTCAAATAAAACTGCCTGAAACTGCAAATTTGCCTCTTTACTAGAACTACAGCCACTAAATTGTCTACCTTTTACTTTTACCTTTTACTAATATAATAAAGTATTTTAACGTTTATATATTTTTACTTTCACTCCATGTTTGTCTCTTTTATTTCTCTGAAATCTCAGCTTGTTAAGACTTTTTAATGACACTTAATTTACTTTAGAATTTAGTTTAAGATGACAGGTTTTACAGTCAGGTCTTTAAAAAGAAAGAACATTTCGGACCAATTAACCACTAACATTGAATTTTTATTTCGGCCTTATTGTTTCAGTGAGCTTCTACACTTGTACTTCCTGTCAGGAGGATGAATGGTCTGAGGAAGGGAGCATAATCTGTACCAAGCGCACCATCATTTATCTCCAGCACACAGACCTTCTTTCTGTTCTTTTCCTGTTGTGTGCCGCATCCTTCATGGTCCTTTCCATTACAATCACCGTTCTCTTTGCCTTCAATTACAATACCCCAGTTGTGAAATCTGCGGGTGGCAACATGTGTTTCCTCATGTTAGTTTGTTTGATTCTGTCCAACATTGGGGTGTTCTTTTATTTTGGAGTTCCTCAGCCGGTGGACTGTGTTTTAAGAAATATATTTTTCATCTTTTTCTACACCATCTGCCTTTCTTGCATGGCAGTGCGTTCCTTTCAGATCATTTCTGTCTTCAAAATGGCAGCCAAGTTTCCAAAGGCGTACAGCTGGTGGGTGAAGTACAACGGCCAGTGGCTTTGCCTCACCGTATACTCTGTTCTGCACCTTGTCGCTTGTGGGACGTGGCTCCAGTTTGGCAGGCCCAAGCCCTACAACGACACCACAGCTTTTAAAGACCAGACTATTCTCACATGTGATATAGGGACCGTGGTCACATCCATCTTCGCTTGGTTTTTTCTCTGGTTTCTCAGCGTGGTCTGTTTTTGTTTCTCCTACATGGGGAAAGACCTTCCGAAAAATTACAATGAGGCAAAATCCATCACATTTAGTCTAGTTTTGTTTTATCTGGGCTGGATTGCGTATTTCACTGCGTATATTGTGTTCAGAGGAAAGTATGTACAGCTTCTTAATGCCGTGGCCCAGCTATCCAGCTCTTATGCAATTATTTTCAGTTTTTTCATCCCAAGGACCTACATCATTGTCTTTCAACCAAATAAGAACACCCAAGTATACTTTCAGACAAAAATCCAGACTTATACCCAGACCATTAGCAGAATGTAGATACACAAAATATATCTATCTGTCTGCAGTCAAATTAAAAAGTTTGGACACCCCATGAAAACAAATAGACATTTGATCTGTACTTAAATGCTATTGGGGTGATGAGGTAATGTGACTAAATATAAAAAAAATATTCATAAATAAATTAGGACACCCCCACATTTATTACTTCTTCAAATGCCTAAAATTAAAAAAAATAGAATCAGGTGCATTACATTAGCTGTAGATGAGGTCAGGCCATCTTAGCAAGTTCAAAGAAGTCTCTAACAATACTAAAATGTCATCACAGGATCTACAGGTAGCTCTTGCCACAGCTGGAATCAAAGTTCAGCATCTACCATCAAGAAGAGACCACACACGTGTGATGTTCATGGAAGGTGTGCAAGGAGGAAAGTCTTGCTGTCACAAACAAAAACCTCAGAGCACGTTTTCCAGAGGACACCTAGACCAAGACCAGGACATCTGGAACAATGTGCTTTGGACAAATGAATCCAAAGTTGAATTATTTGAACACCGCATTTGAACACATCAACTTTTCAACTGTAAAGTATGGAGGTGGAAATGTCATGGTTCGGGACTGCTTTTCTGCAGTAGGGCCTGGAGAGCTCTCCAACATAGAATCCTCTAGGAATTCTTCATTGTATCAGAGGGCGCTTGAGGAAAATGTGAGAGCATCTGTCTAAAAACTAAAGCTGAAACGTCACACAGCTGAGAGAATTCTGCATGGAGAAGTGGGGAAAAAACTTTCTCCCATTTAAAGTCAGAGACTGGTAGATCATTATCGGAAACGTCTAACTGAAGTTATTTCAACGAGGGGGGAAATAGACCACAAAATGTGTCTCCAGCAATCCTAAAATATCAGCATGGAATACACAGGTAGCTCTTGCCACAAGTTATTAGGGCATAGGGCATATTATTAGGGCATTTTCCCTCACAAGAAAATTTCTATTAAGTATATTAGGCAAATGATTCTTAAAAAACATTTCTTTGGTTTTAGTAGTTTTGTTATATTACATCCATCTCTAATATTGTATAAATGAAGCTAAAATGTCTATATGTTTAAACATATTAAAATTGATAAAGGTTTTCATGTAATGTCCTTACATTTCACATGACTGCAGCTCTATATGTGAAAAATAATAAATATATAAACATATACTTTTTGACCACAGACCATATGTCCACAGTTGAAATGAAGTAAAAATAGATCAGTATAATTTATTAAACCGTTAATACTTGGTCAGTAACCTCGTCCATTAATCTAGCTCAGTTTTGTCTTCATTCATTTACTGCAGTTTTCGTATGCTGATTCCAGGATCATGTCAATATGAATTGCAATTAAATATTTGCTTACCTAACACAGCCATTGCAGTTGGTCTTTATTTTGGTAATTATGTTATTATGGATATTATCTTTTTAATTACAATGTACGCTTTGTATAATACTATGTTTGAATGTATCTCAGGTAGTAATAAGGAAATCAGATGTAATGATGCATGTAGTGGTTTAATCAAATAGACATATGTAAAGTGGACACGGACGTTACTTCTGCCCTTCTTAGTTGGCTCTCACACAACACATGCAATACTTAACCTGGCATCATGCAGTGGCTTGCTGTTTATGTTCTTCTTTTGGATGTAGCTAACTGGTTCAAAATCCCTATCTCGGCATCTGAATTCAGCCTGCAGGGAGAGTATTTGTTGGGTGGATTCTTTTCATTAAATATAGTTTTTAACCAAAAGCGTCAGTCCTACCCAGTGGCCCTTGAGTGTCAAAGGTAAGTGGCATGCTTTCTCTGATTAAATCCTTCTTGGTTCAAAAAACCTGATTCTAACAGGATAATATAAGTAGAGATCCACCAAGAATGTCAATAATAGAGATACTAGGATTATACATCTAGGGGGATTTATGAGAATTGCCTGAAATTGCTGCATAATAAAGAGATTAAATGTAGCAATGTCATTTAGAGTAGTTGATGTGAAATGAGTTATGAGTCAGAATTGTTTACAGTGGTGGTGATGCCTCTAAAAGCTACCTCACAGAAAGCTAGTACATGAGTGGTTATAAATATGCTTTCTGATGTCTGTTCTGATGATGAGTTATTGTTTTATGATAAGCTGTTGGCCCAAAACAAACTTTTTAGAAATCCATTCATGGTGGACACATACAGGGTGTGGTAAGGCAAAATAGTCCCCAAAAATAATTTCTCAGATTTCTCACTGGCATATTATCATTATAAATAGATGTGTAGGCTATATTTCAATTGTGACCTCTGATTATGTGTATAGGAAATTGTCAGTACGTTTCTTTTTTACAATTAACCATCTCACATCAAACCACTCAGGGTGTCTTTATTTACATCTTAATCATTTGATTTTTTATTTGTGTTTATAAATTTGGCTTGGGTACCATTCTCCAACTTAGTGATCTTAAATCTTAAAAATGAAATGTTCTAATGGCCCTTGGCTTGGATGAACAGTACTCTAAGATATATAGGTTGGTATGTTTAACATGTTCTTCACATTTGCAAAAATGGGAAATTGAGGAACCATCAATTGAAGGGTCTCATTTTAAGAATAAACAGTTCTTCTATGTTCCTCCAATAACATAGTATCTGCTGGTGTAAATGTTGTATAATACCTGCTACATTTATGATAAATTGCGTTTTTTCCTAAAAGGATGTTCTTTTTATTTAAGACTTCCGAATGTTTTTAGCTGTTTCCTGTTCCTCTGCTCCAGGTATCAGTTTGATGAATCTGCTTATCAGATGTTCGAGGTGATGAGGTTTACTGTGGAGGAGATCAACAATTCCTCCACCCTCCTGCCTAACGTATCACTTGGCTATGAGATATTTGACCACTGCTCAGACACGCAGAATTTCCCCTCTGTTCTTAGTTTTATCTCTCAGAACGGATCGGTTCCAGTGCTACAAAATTACAAAAACTACCAGCCTAAAGTGATTGCTGTAACAGGTCCATATGAAAGCACTACAACTATTACAGTGGCTCCATTTTTCATGATGAACCTTATTCCAATGGTAAAGAATTCATTTTACCCTTCTCTTTTCAGTGCTAAACTAAAAACACTACATCATCTACACACAGAAAATTTGGCAGTGTGAAATGAACACTGTTAGTGTTAGATTTTACAGTGTAAAAAACTGTTCAAGACAAAAGTTTTAGAGAAAGAATACATGTTGTTGGATTCTAGTTAAATATAGTTAGTTAAAGTCAATAACATGATCAGAATATACGCTATATTGCCAAAAATATTCACTCACCCATCCAATTCAGGTGTTTCAATCAATTACATTAGAGGATTATTGGTGTTTTGTAAAATTTGGGAAGGGAAAAAAGGTGCACAGTGCAAAAAATTGAGAAAACCAAGCAATGTGTGCTCTCAGATAACTTTCACTGAATACATTTGTTAGGATTATGGTTTGTTCACAATCTTTTGCTGGGTGGAAAGCTAGTTAATGCACTTTGTCTCCATAAACCATGTCCCAATAATTAGTAGAGGATCCCATCCTCTGAACAGCTGCTTAAAAAAAATACTCAGAAAATTAAAATAACCGCTTCCCACAAAGCAGTAGCAAGCTATAAGCAAAGCATTTTCAAGTAGTAGAAGAATTTTCAGTTCTTAATATAATTAAGAAATGGTGGGTAACAGGAATGGTAGGGGTCTAGTAGAGATCTGGAAGGCCAAAGAAACTTGCTAGAAAAAAAGCTGCTAGAAAGACAAACCAAAACCTACGTTTGGCTGCAAAAGACCTTCAGAAAAATGATCAGAAAAGTCAGAAGAAAACATTTCCTGCATCCTTACCACAAAACATAGCATCCAAATTCTGGTTCTAATTCTAATTTGCTCTCAAATCCAACATTTTATCCGTATCTCCCAGAATGCATCATTATTGTTACCATACAGCAAGTATCTGTTTAGGGATTGCAGTACATTTACACCCGGATTACCACTGAAAATTTATATTATTTTTTTCATGCAGTGTACAAACCATCTACACTCAAAGTAGACTCTTAAAGTGTAATCATTGTTTCTTTGTTTATTTTATGTTCAATTATTTGAAAATGTACTTGTTTCACTCTTTCTATGTACAGGTGAATTATGGAGCATCAAGCTATGACTTAAGTAATAAGATGCTGTACCCTTCTTTCGTAAGAACAGTACCTAGCAACAAAGACCTGATAAAGATAATCATTCGCATCATTAAGTGGTTTGGATGGAACTGGGTTGCCTTTATTGGCAGCCAGGACGACTATAGCCGTGATGGCCTGAATTTATTTGACCAATATATTCGACAAAACGACATCTGTTTGGCCTATCAAGAATTGCTCTATTTCAACTCAGCCTACCACGCAACACTTAACAAAATCAATAAGCTAAACATAAAGGTCATTGTTGTTTTTGCTATGAAAGTGATTGCAGAGAACATAGTCAAAGCAGCCATAAAGTACAATATCCGAAACAAAGTGTGGATTGCTGGTGAAGGTTGGGCTATGAACAAACAGCTTTTCCGTGAACCAGGGATACAAAACATTGGGAAGATTTTTGGCATTACAGAACAGTTCATGTCGTTGCCTGGATTGAATGAGTTCATCTATAAAACACGGGATAACAATGACCATGAGGATGATGACCAGTGTCCTCAGCCAAAGGAAAAGCTGTGTAATCAAGTCTGTGATAATTGCACAAAGCTGAGTTCAGAGGAGATTTTAAACGAAAGCCCCACATTCTCTTTTCCTGTTTATTCTGCAATCCATACCATGGCACATGCTTTACACAATATTTTACAATGTGGTGCAAATGGCTGCAACAAGAGCATACCCGTTTACCCTTTCAAGGTTTGTAGCACTTCAGAAGTCAGAATTGATGATATATAAAATGATATATACAGTGTGTGTGTTTGGACAGATTATACAATCAGTAAACTATGCTGTTTGATGTTCTGCAGCTTCTGAAGGAAATTAAGAAGTTGAATTTTTCCCTTAATGGCCGCCAAGTGCAATATGATGACAATGGGGATCCACCTGTCAGTTATGTGGTAGTTCTCTGGAATACTGAAGGCAGTTCTCGAGTCTTTGAGGTGATTGGCTCATATGAAACATATCC
Organism: Salminus brasiliensis; assembly: GCF_030463535.1. NCBI lineage: Eukaryota > Metazoa > Chordata > Actinopteri > Characiformes > Bryconidae > Salminus > Salminus brasiliensis. The sequence continues at coordinate 37,317,963 of NC_132883.1, read as the reverse complement.
AGAAATTGCTTTCACCATCAACAGCTCCCGTGTAAACTGGGATAATGATGGTTCTGTAAGTTAAGCCCTCTTTCAAATACCTACATCGTCACAATATGGTTCTCCAGTAATGTTTCTGACAGGCTTCTTGCCCCCATAAGGTACCCTTTGCAAACTGCTCTGTTGAGTGTAAGAAGGGATTTCGAAAGGAAAAAGATCGCAATCATGAATGCTGTTTTAACTGTAAGATGTGTCCCAGTAACACCTATGCAAACTTTACAGGTAAGTACCCTTGACCCAAAACCTCAGACAGCACACTGTGGTTTCTGATATGGGGACCCTGTATTTATGTTCTAGTCCACGTAGGAATATTCTTGGATCATAATCTTCTGTCAAGAACACTCTTAAAACAAAGTTTGAGAGATGCTAACAAGGACACACCTTTAATTCACTAAGGAGCCATATTAGAAGAATAGATAGATAACGTGAAAAACCTTCATGTAATGTAAGTGTTCCTTTAAATGATAATGCCCCACCCCCACCCCCACCTTATTTTACTCCTCTCCACTACATAAATTCGTAGGGTCCTATTTTAGCTATCTTTTGGCGAGCCGTCAACCGTGCTTGTTTTAGGTCGTATCAGTGTGTCTTTGCGATCGTGATGACAGGAAGTTATCCTTGCACGGGTTGAAACACGCTAAAAGGCATGTACTGAGTCTCTTAATTAATCATGGGTGTGTTTTGGGCGTAACGTGCAATAAACCAATCAGCGTGTCACTTGCCATTAAGAACTAGGTGTGGTCTGAATTTGGCGGATTGCTATTTTAATGGCACGCGCCTGTGGTGACAATTCACTGCCAAGATAGCAATGAACGTCTGACTGTTGACGTCTGCCTAGGTTATTTTCCGTCAGTGGAGTACCTGTGTTTTCCGTTGCCAAGATAGCAATACGTCATAAATTTACGTGAACACACCTCATGTTGAGACCACCACTCCCATTGGCGTACATTTAACATTTATTTAAACGACGCAGGTGGAAGGCGTGAAAATAGACTGTTGGGGTGGTGTAAGATAGGAATGAGCATTGCGACGCGCTTCGCTCAAGGTGTGAGATAGAGCGCTTAGACTTTTTTCACTAGCTAGGGACCATTTACTTCACCTTGAGTTCACATTTCTCTCTCTCTCTCTTACTCTGTAGTTCCAACTTTTCTCATGTCTGCATTATAGATGTTTTGTTGCCAGTTCAGTATTAGCAAATAACAGAAGCTACAGCTATTCAAAACAAACATCCTATACAGTTATTACTATTATATGCACAAGTTACAGCTTATTTAATTTAAAAGGAATGGGTGGGGGGTCTCAAACAACGAATTACAATTGTTTTTTGGTAGATAAAACCATCAATTATAAATGATAAATTATATCTTTTATTATTAAATTATATATAGGTGTTATTTTGATGTTCTTTAGGGAACCAAAAGTTGTTATTTTATGACATTAAATAACCCATTTTTATCTCAGAATCTGTTGGTAATTGTAGCCAGACGTTTGTTACATGGTCTAGCAATGGCCTCTTATTTAAGATCATCATCAAATTAAAATATTTTTGGAAAACTGGGCCATGTCCAGTATGGACATTTGTGAGTAATACTTTAAATCAAAAGGTAGAGTCATATCTGCTGAGTCATATCTGCTTCAGTTTCAACAGTGATCACTTACAGCCCTCTTTTTGACTTTCTTTCAGAAGACCCAAACACTTGTTTCCCATGCAATGCAGGTGAGTGGTCACAAGAGGGAAGCACATCCTGTCAGAAGCGCTCCATCATGTATCTGCCCTTCACAGGACCTCTGTCCATATTGCTGTTGATATCTGCTGCCTCCCTGGAGCTGCTGTGCATTGCAGTTACAGTTCTGTTCTTTGTCAACTATAACACACCAGTAGTAAAGTCTGCCGGAGGTAATATGTGTTTCCTCATGTTGGCCTCTTTGATAATGTCCAGCATAAGTGTGTTCTTTTTCTTTGGACAACCATCTGTGACAGAGTGTATCTTTAGAAATGTGATGTTTTGTTTTTTCTACACTATCTGCCTCTCCTGCTTGGCTGTACGCTCTTTTCAAATTTTTTGGGTCTTCAAAATGGCCAGTAAGTTCCCTGAAGTTTACAAATGCTGGGTGAAGCACAACGGCCAGTGGCTTGTCATTGCTGTTGTCTCTGTTGTTCAGTTTATCTTTTGTGTTTTATGGGTGACTTTGAAAACTCCTAGTCCCTCAAGGGACGAAACATCTTATATAGATCAGATCATCCTGATCTGTTCTTCAGGGAATGTGGAGATATTTTATGTAATGGTGGTCCTCATTTTGTCCCTCAGTGTTCTTTGTTTCTTCTTCTCCTACATGTGTGCTGATCTTCCAAAAGACTATAATGAGGCTAAATCCATCACGTTCAGCATGCTTTTGTTCTACATCAGCTGGTGCATTTACTTTACAGCAAGTATGATCTATGAAGGTGTACTAATCCAGCTTATTGATGCAGCAGCACAGCTGTTCAGCTTGTACGGTATCCTCCTGAGCTACTTTATCCCAAAGTCTTATGTCATTGTTTTTCAGCCAAAGAAGAATACTCAGGCTTACTTTCAGACAACTATCCAGAATTACACCCAAACCATCAGTAGAATGTAAGGAATGATGAAGTGTTTCGAAGTGGTCCCAACAAGCTCAAAATACATTTTTCAAAAAGTACTAAAAATTGGGCATACTATTCTATTAAAAAAACATTTATACATCACAAACTTTTTCACTTTTTAATTGTGAGATTCCTTAGAAGAGCCACTTTTGGATAGTGAAAGTAACTTTTAAATTTCCTCCTAGAAACTGTCTGAAATACTGAAATATATGTTAGGGAACCAAAAGTGATTCCTTCATAGCACCGTCCAAAGACTCCTGTGGGATCTTTATTTTTAAGAGTACAACATTAGCTTTAGACCTGAGGAGGGAACAAAGTATTATCATGATGAAAAACATCATGATAATAAAGTAATAACACAGTTATCTGATACAGTAGAAAAGCTAGTTATGCTTTATTCCCTGCTAGTGCTGCTAATGTTACATAGAACATATATTCATAAAAGAATATGAAAGTCAAAGGTGCCAGGGATCACTAAAAAGCTGAATTTTGGTTCCACATGAAAGAAGACAAAAACATGTATTTTTCAATGTACATCTACATTTTAGTTTATGATATTCTTTCTTAGCAATGGCAGCAATGGTGAAGCTTAAACAGATGTTTTACATTTCTACAGTATCAAATAACTGTTTTGTCACTGTATTATTACAATGTTTTTTTTAGCCCAAGGAAGCATTTGGGCCTAAGAACACATTTGGGATGTTGAACCAGATCTTAAAAACAAGATGCCAAAAAAAGGAACATTTGGAATAACTCTACATGACAGTGATGCCCAATCCTTGTTCTTGGTGTACACCTGTTGAGGACATTTTATTGTTTTCCTGCTTTAGCAAGATTGGCTGGTTCCCATCACCATCACTGTTTTTTAAATACCATAAATTATTTTATTACATAAACCATATCGATTATTCCTAACATTTGTATCTTTCAGTTAGAGTGATCTGCTTTGAGAAACCTGGGCCCTGATTCCTTGTATCAGGTGTGCTGGGAGCAGGAAAATCAGCAAAACAGGACTATGACTGAGAACCACAATCACAGGAGGACCGCACTTGATTTGCTAAGCAATTTTTCAGTGTATGGGTTTAATGAGATACTAGTATGGAGATCATTTTGAATGTTTCAAAATGCTATAAAGGGTTATTTGTGTGAATAACTATATTTGGCTCCCTAAGGTTTCCTACTGTTATGTTTGAAAAAAGATATGTATAAGTGAAAAGAACATTTTGAAGCTTTAAAAGAAGCATAACAAAATGTAAAGCTTATATATTATTTAGAAATAATTTCTATAAAATGTATATTGTGTGGAAGTTCTTCAAAGATTCTTCACTCCCACACATCATTTACAAAATGGGTCTCTGAAGAACTATCCATTGAAAACCCAAAAGACAAAAGCATCAATCAAAAAAAAAATGCTTTTTGGCTCCAACATGTTCCCGAAAGAAAATTATACAGCATTTGTAAAGGTGTTTCCTACAACCCTCCGTCCAAACCAAGAATCATTCAGGAACCTTTTATTTGTACTAATGCACCACGTATTGCTTAAACAGGATTTTAATGAAGCCCATTTGAGATGCCCTGAGGGTGGCCGCTGCTGGAGTAGCTCAGTCACCTTGGGTTCTGCTCATTTGAGAGGTAAATTGATGCTTTGTTCCACCATTGAGAGTCCTAGCATGTGGAACGGGAGGATGGACCGTGAAGCCAGGAACGAATGGTTTCAATGGTGAAGCCCAGCGTGGCATATGGCGCTTAGCGCTCGCTGAACGCTGACAACAACAAATTGTCGATTTCATACCAATTTTCTGTTGAAGGAAGGACATATGCCACCCACACGGTTTCCTGCTGGAGCATTTTTCACAGACCACAAACGCATGACTTAGTGAGGCTACTGTCATTAATGGTGCACGTTATAACTGTACTAACCAAACAATCCAAAAAACAAAAAAACAAACAAAACAAAACAAAAAAAAACAGAAAAAGGAAAATTCGAATAATTAGCAAATCAGTAGATCTAATAGATCTTATATACATTGTATATTAGAGTATAAATATTATTACATTTTTACAGTATGTTAATGTAGATATTTTTGCCGTCGGTCGCTTATATAATAGTATATAATAGAAATATTAATTTATATCATATATGATGTATGATGTAATACAACCTATACAACCTATCAGTTGTTCTCTACATTGTGTCGAACTCCTAATGAATGAACCAATAGTAATGTTCCATAATAACTTAATAAAATCTATTTACACTGACTTCGTCTGTAAGGTATTATTCTAGATGTGAAACTGCTATGCTGAAATGGTCACTTACAACAAAAGTAACAAAAATGACATTTATTTGAAGATTATCTGCGCTGTTGTGGTTTTAAACCCCCTCAAGCATGCACATGCCTGCCGTTCTTTATATTACACTCTTTTATACAATAAACTATATCTGAAATCCCATTTGCTCTGTCGGTGACGGCAGGTGTTAAGACTCAACAAGTTGGTTTTTGCTCTCTCGGTCCTGTTTAGGCACCAGAGAGCACATTCTCTCTTTAACAGGGCGCGTATTTCTGCAGACGCAAAAATACGAAGCGAGGAGAATCGCAGGGCCGCCTCTAGCCTTTTGAGACTCAGACCCCGATTTTCCACTCCCGGGGGCATAAAGGAACCACCCTGGGAAACCTGCCCTGCCTTTTGAACATAGTACGCACAGCTCTCAAAGAGCTTTATCTGTCACTGCTCTCTTACTGCTTCCAGAATATTTAGAGCATTTTCGTGGTCTACTATAGGTCTGGGTAAATGTCTAAAGTCAGTATTGCTGCTCATCATCCCTTTCACGCAAAAACGTGTCAAGTAGAGGTCTGAAGAAGAAGAGGTTTGTGCTGGACAACGACGGTATTATTAATTAACCAATGTATTTTGGCCCTTTTGCAGTTAAGCATTCATCTGTTTTGTTTTTAAATAAACAAACCAATCATTAAATTAAATACATTAAAAAAAATCAATACAAACAGCAGCGTTTCCATTTGACCTTATTAAAAATAGGTTTCATGTAAAAATATATGGTCGACTGCCAAGAAAAACATCATATCTTATCATTTTTCGGCTTTTATGCTTTGACTAAATCTGAATATGGCAGGTGTTCCTTACAATATGTCAGAATGTCATGACAAATATATGGCAAATATAATTTACACTGACTTCCACTGAAGCTTTTTCTTCTAGTGTAAAGTTGCTGTTTTAGAGATACGATTATATGTGGTGTATGGAGCAGGAGCTAAAAAAAAGAGCAATCCTAAAGAACCCTTGCTGTTAGGCTTAAGACATATGCAAAATGTTTTACTCAAAATTAAGACATTTCAGAATTCCTACTGCTAATGTTTATATTATCTGTACTGCTCCCTAGCCACCATTATTTACAAAACCACATCTTTGATTTCTTGCAGCTTCTCCACAGTCGCACTTCTTAGCCATTATTATAGCTCTTTCCAAAAGCCAGTGTCCACAAGTAGCCACTTTATTCTTTTACAAATGTGCCTGGACGTCTGTGGAGTAAATGGCAGATGTTTTGCAATTCAGGGCGCATCAATAGCCAAGATTTAGTGTTTAACAATGAGAGGGGTCCCCTTTTGTTAGTCACTTGTGTTTTCCAAGGGGAGCTTGACAAAGGCTTCATCCTTCAGCGAGTTATAAAGTTACTTTCCACTAGTTCATTTCAGGCCTTGAGAAAACCCAAAGCGATGTTAATGTGCACCTCTTGCCTTTTCAGACACTAACCCCAGTGCACACAACCAAACACAAGCCATTGTGCGCCTGGACCAAAGTAAAGACTCTTAAATAACCTACAGACTAGTCTATAGAAATTCATGATAGAACATGTTTGATCAGACCAAGGCAAACAGGGCCGTCGCGTGGCTTTTCGTGCCGTGTAGATGTATATGAAACGTTATGCTACGCGTAGACTTGGTATATAGGGCTTACATATATGCGCAATATAATCGGACCTAGAATAGGACCGTGCAGGACGCCATTTGTTTCCTCTTATATTGCATTGAATCTCTGAATAGTTTTGAGGCGGTTCTCCAATTTGCTTCGCTCTCAGATGACCTTATCTCACTACGTGGAGACGGCCTGCCCTTTAGTTAGGTTATTTGCATGTCAGGAGAAATGGTCAGGTTCTTCTCCATTTAATTCTTATTTATATGATGTTCAAATACGAACTGTAGACGGTATGGATTTTTATTACAGAATGAGCCGGGTTCCGTTACATCATCACAAAATCTGTTTTATCTCATTTGTTTTATGCCCTCTCTTTTGCTAAGCAGTGCTCCACATTTCCATCTTGTTGACGTCATTAAATATCTGAAAGGTTTTGAGGCGGTTCTCCAATTTGCATCGCTCTCAAATGACCTTATTCCACTACTTGTAGACAGTCTCCCCTTTAGTTGGGTTATTTTGCAGTAGACGTGGTCAGAAATGGTCAGGTTCTTGGCCATTACATTCTTGTATTGTATATATTGAATGATGCCCACGAACGAACTATAGACTATGACGCTTTATTACAGGGGGAGATTGGCTTCGTTTCCTCACAGGATCACCCTTCCAGTGTCATTGTAGCCAGTTCCCTCAGCCCAGCAGTGCTCCACTTTCCCATCTTGAGTGCACATCTAAGTTGATTCGCGTCCATGTACCTGCTTTGTCCTGCCATTGGCGTGCTAATGGAGAATATTTTCCCCCTCCAAAAAGACAACGTTTATTGCAGGTAATTGTATAATTGCCTCACTAATTGTTGTTAACAAGTCGTATAGGGCTCCAATTACTGCAGGATCTCCCTGCTGAGAGCGGCTAACAAAAGGCCCTGAGGGTTAATGAGTTACAAAGAGAGAAAAGTAGCTGTGGGCCCTGGCCCGAGGACGCCTTTCAAAAACATCCACTCAACTTGCTGTTCCAACGACACGTTATTATTATGCCAAATGTGGGCACAAGTCGTTCCTGTTTTATTGTTATTGATGAGGCTCTTTTTATGAGAAAAAGGAGGGAAACTCTCCCCTGAGTCATGACAAAGTGTGTGATGTTTATATATCTTATTTATATATATATATATATATATATATATACTTTACGTTGTATTCTTCAAAAGAGAAACTATTTGCTTTAGAATGGGAATGCTGCAAATTCCATCAGCTGTCCCCTGAATAAATGACGGATTCCATTGGTTGGAGTAAGGAGAACCGTTTTCTCTCCTGGAAAAGTGCACTAACGTGGTGCAACGTGTTGAATTTGAGCGTGTAAATGGCGTGATAATGCTGCGTGCAGAGCGCACAATGGAGTGTAGCCAGCCTTTATGCGCAGGGGTGCTTTGCTCCAATTTCATACCGAGTTAGCGCTGCTTTATGCGCCCTGAGAACCGAGCAGCGCCGTGATTTGCTCCAATTTTTCGGTGCATTACATGCAAGTTTATTGCGAATGGCCCCGTCAGATGTAGCTAAATAAGCGTTGGATGTTAACACATCTACATATGTTACACTACCTGCTGCCAGAGCGAACGGTTACGTCGCCTATGGTGGGACAACGCTGTTTTTTTTAGCAGAGGGTAGTTAAGATATACATTGCCACCGAGTGCGTGATCTTTGTACCATTAACTTTGGCAAATTGGTGGCCGAATTTCATGATAATGCAAAAATGCCAAATATATATAACTTCCTCTCTTTATTCAGATATTTCTTTTTGCAGACGCGCAGATCAGATCGCTATTCGTGTATCTATTTACTTATTCGTTTATTTATTTATCTAATAAAACTCCACTCCTTAAGCTTACAAAACCACGATTCCCTCCATCATTCTAAGCTCCCCGTCCCGTCGTTTGCTTTTCAAAGCAGAGTACAACAAAGGCTTTTTGGCCCTTGAAAGTGAGGGGAATCCTTTCAATGACCTCATTTGGAGGGGCGCGCAACTGACTGAAGAAAAGATCAATGGGCTCCCCATCTTTAAATATAAACTGCATTCTTCTCATTGCCTCCTAAAGCCCCCCTTGTCTCTCCCGCGCGCCTCTTCCCAGCCTGTGCGCCTGTGCTTGTTGCACGGCCACAAACGGCCATTGTGCGCAGTCCGGCTGCAGAAGCGAGCAGCCCTCACCGCCCTCAATAGGGAACCATTCATTCTGTCGCGTGTCGACCGGTGGAGGCAAAACATCAAATGCTAAGACCCTTTCCCTTCACTTCTCATTTTGAGTCCAGTGGAGCTGTAAATCATCAGCACGGTCCACTACCTATACAGTAGCATCAAGATCACAGATGTACAGTTACTGAGTAAAACGAAATTTCATTTTTCTACACTGTAAAAATAACCTTCTTCTCAACAATATCTGATTACAATAGCACTTCTTAATTTATGGGTGATTCTTTAAATGGATGCTCTACACATTTTGGAAAAATATTTTATATTTATAAAACAATATGACGTAATGTGCCGCCGTGCAGCCATCTGAGTCATTCCAAACTTTTTTGGAACTTTCCAAAACGTTTTTAGTTTGTCTGTATTTTCTAAAGTTCTCTACTCATGTCTTACGGCCATGTTAACTAAAAAACGCTGGCCATTCGTTTTAGGAAGTAATGTATTTAACTTTCATGTCAAATATACATATAAACATACTGATGGTGAAAATGAAAACCTGTCATTATAATCACCAGTGGTGATTACCGTCATAGCCAGCTTTGTGTCGATAATGACAGTGAATAATTATCAATTTTAGGAAAAGATCCTAGGTCATAATTTTTTTTTAACATTACTCAACAACAATTGAAATGCATAATAAATAATGTGAATATTTATTATTAATTTATTTTGTACAATATTGCCATTGCGGCAAAAACATCATCACTTTTCCAGACATAAATATATATAAAAATGTCACTCTGCTCTCATGGCTGAAATGTGCTCCACTGTCAGTCAATGTTTCCATGGTTATAACATAACAAGCGTTTCCTTTATCTTACAAAAACACACATTGTGATTTTAATGAATTAACTGAAACAGTGTATTGTACACATTCCATATTTATGGTCATTACGCAAGCACAGTCACTGCACCGCAAGTGCATTAGCGAAACTGGACCCTGTCCAGTTACCAGCACATTCTGGTTGTTCTTACAGACAACTGAACATGCTTCAAATCAAATGGGTGGAGTTAGTCATTTCTGTTTATTAGATTATGGACTATCTTTCATAAAACTGGACCCAGATAAGTTAGTTAGGACCACCACCGCGTGGGCCAATGTGCAAGACTTTCCCAAGCCCTGCTGTATTGATGGGGCAGTGTGGAAAATCGGTTGGACAGGGCCCCTGGACAGGAGGCGTTCCTCTGATTCTCCTCGCTCTGCGCGCTGAAGGCCACATCTGGGAAAATCCCCACCTCTGTTTAATACAAACCTACCAAACCTTAAACTAACCCATCATGTTTATGAATATACACTCTAATCCAAACGTAGTCCTGCTTAGAGGTTCTCATTGCGCACTTGGAGACTGCGCGCTTCGCTTTACAGCACGGAAATGCTTTACAGCATGAGTGCGCCCTGAAGACATGGGCATGATTTTCACGGTTCGCCCCGTGGCCCCGCGGCGCGAAACACACAAAGAGAAGACTGAATGGTCGGGACTGGTACAAGTTCCCCAACAGAGCGACTTGGTATTTGTAACATTATTCCCCATTTAATGGTGATTCTGTACGCTTTTCCCTGCAATTTCGCCCCACACGATGGTGCCCTGATTCACCCAGAATGCTCGCCATAATATCTGAATATGCATTCAGCTTATTGGCGCTGTATCATCATACATACTTCAAAACAAAGGTTATTAGATGGGTTTTAGACTGGACGCAATTTCTATTTATTATGTGAAGGCTCAAAAATCTCAAAAACATTCTTCACACCGGCACATCTGATTGGTATACACGGTCCTTTGAAGAACCAATGACTAAATGGTTCTTAAAGTCACCAAAAGTAGCTCTTGCATGTCATTACTTCATGTAAAAGACTTTAACGTTGGTAAAAATGATGGGATTTGTAAATATGATAACCTCGTCGTTGCATAAACTGTAGCAGAAATTGTTCTACAGATTACAAAAAAACTAAACAAAACATTTTTGCTCTATTTATTTTCATTAATGAAGTATATACATTTTCTACATCATAAACGAGAGCCATAAACATTTAGGAGGTCTTTGAGTTGTCATGTTTCTATATAGAACTGTTGCCTTTACTGAAAAAAACTTCATAAACCCCCCTTTTAAGGATGTACACACCAACACACCTACCTTATGCATTTAGACAACAAACCATAAAAATAATCGTTAATATGGGGTGGTGATCATCCAACATTCTGACCTCACTGACGCTTTTGTAGCTCTTGTTTGCACAGTAGAAAGCCTTCAGTTACTCCAACAAAGGCAAGATGATTTTTTTTTAATACCCTTGATTGAGCGATGTCATAAGAAGAAGCAATTTTGATTCCATAAAGAACCATGGAAGTGTGGGCAGTTAGACAAACAGATAGATAGATAGATAGATAGATAGATAGACAGACAGACAGACAGACAGACAGACAGACAGATAGATAGACAGACAGACAGACAGACAGACAGACAGATAGACAGACAGACAGACAGACAGACAGACAGACAGACAGATAGATAGATAGATAGATAGATAGTTTCCTACTATGAACTGATATATCACCATGATGATAAAGTTTTCATTTGTAGACCAAACAATACCCAGCAATACTGGCTAGTGGTCTCAAGCTGTATTTTGATTGGCTGTTGTAACCTACACACTTTGCGCGCCACTGGTGCCATTTTTGTTCCCTACCTGTATTCCGGCAAACCCCGCCCTCTGCGCTGCTTGTGACTATGGGCCAGCCAATCCCACCGCAGGAGGTCTGCGGTTGATGGATATTGATGGGGAAAAATGGGCGCGCGCCGCATTGAGATGTTAAGTGAGTCTCTCTGTATAAATAGGCCTGACAGCCTAAATTCCTTCACTCCAGTTCGAGAGATAAGCGAAAGCGCGTGTGTGAAGAGCACAGCCAACTACTGCAGCAAAAAAATGGTCTCGGAGAGTTTGAGAAAGACGAAAGCATCCATTCACAAAAAGGTGAGATTAGTTATTAGTTCGGAAATAGTTGTGTATTCTAACATACTGAACGTGATCATTTCATCACACATTAAAAAAAAAATCAGATCAGATAATCAGTTTCCTTTTTCTTGTCCAGGTTTCCAAACCAATGATGGAGAAAAAGAGGAGGGCACGCATCAACACCTGCTTGGAACAGTTAAAGACTCTTCTAGAAAGCCTCTACTCCAACAACGTAAGCTTCAATAGAAGGACTAGTTTTGTGTGTGTTTTGTTTGTATTGTCTTTTTATCTTATTATTTCGTGTCATTTTCTAGAACTCGTCTGCCTGACTTAAGTGTTTACCTGCTGTTTCTCACTTTCAATTTGGGAATAAACGTGGCCTGTTTTATCTTACCTTTTTATTTAGATTCGCAAGCGAAAACTTGAAAAAGCTGATATTTTGGAGCTCACAGTCAAACATCTGAAACATCTTCAAAAGTCTGAGAAAGGTTTGTATGGCTATCTCTTTCTCTTTCTCCATTTTCTTTGTTGTAAAAAAGATAAAAAAGATGAAGATAAGAAGTCTAAAGACAATATTGTAGAACCATAGAAACCCTTGAGGAACCTGTATCCATTTTCTTTTACTTTTAGACATACTGTTAATTTAGCAGGTGATCTATACATTTTATGATGAATGGATTTTCATTTCATTTTTCTTTTTGCTTTCATTCAAAACATTTCATTTCAACTTTTAAGTGCTTGTTACAACCTATTGTTTTCTGTTGAAACACTGGACGCAGAAATGTGTCAATAGGCTAACAGTGTCTAATCTAGTCTAAGGACATAATCTGATTGATTTTAGCACATTTGTTTAAAGAGGATCAGTTTGAACGAGCGTCTTATTTAATCCATTTGTTTAATCCGCAGGTTTCACTGTTAACTCTGGTACAGTCGACTATCACGCCGGCTACACGACTTGTCTCGCCAGTGTAAACCAGTATCTCCTCATGGCTGATGCGAACACGGCGTGTAGATCCACCATGCTGGCTCACCTGTCCCGCAGCCTCCTCCGCCTCGGGGCGCCGGCTCCTAGTTTCAGCACTGTGGACAGCGACTGCACCTCATCTCCGGCCTCCAAGAAGGAGCGAAGACACGACGTCGTGTCAACCCGGACTCAAATCTGTGCCAAAGACAAAAAGCCTGCCCTCGGACTCTTCGAACAACACAAGCACAGTCGTGTTGATCGCAGCTACAGCGCTCCTGCATCCTTACAACAGAACTACTGGCGACCTTGGTAGCAGGCGTTTGCAGATGTGTGTAGAGTGTATAGAAATTGTTTACTTTTATTATAGATATAACTTGCTCTTGTTGGTTGCACTAGATCCTATTTGGGATACCCTTTTGTACAAATGTCTATTTTGTTAATAAAATGAGAAAAAAGAATGGCTGGAAATCTGTCTGTCTGATCAGGTGTGTGGAAGTGAGCTGGAGGCTATTTTGAAGAAGTCTATATATAAATATGGATATGGATATGGATAAATATGGAAATCGGTAGAGTTTAGAGGACTATCAGGTTGATTTGATCTACTGATCTACAGAGAATTTATGCACACTGCCATTAAAGCAGAAAGTGGACACACTAAATATTAATAAATTGTGAAATGCAAATTAAATCTGTTAACTTGCTGTTAACTGTTGGATGCTAGGTATTGGTATGGAGCATGTATTAAGTAAATTAGTATGAAGTATTCATTAACCCCTTAACACCCCAAGGCTTATTACCTACTAAGGCTTATTTATTCAGCAACTACCAGGACCTCTGTACAAACTGGTGGGGCTATTCTGGCAGCCCATAAGCTTTTTAAGGGGTAAAGTAAATTGGTATGGAGCATGTATTAAGTAAGAAAAACAATACAAAACAGAAGCAATTTCATTGGTGCTCTCAGACTGAGGAATCCTCTGCAAATGAGTTTAAAGAAAAAAAAACTGGTGCACTATGTAGGTTTAGACCAATATACACAGATGATTATCAATAACATTTAAACCACCTGCCAATTGTACCACCAACAGCTCTGATGCATAAATGTCATGAACCCAAACAAACATAGCCAAAAGGAACTTTTTCAGAAATTTGTACACAATAGTTTTTCTGTGGGATTGGACCAGACGGGCTAGTCACTTTTGGTAGGCCATCACAATATGTCCCTTGTCAAAGTGGCTCAGAACTTTTAAGAATTTTTCCTGCTTCTAATACATTAACTTCAATAACTGATTGTTTACTTGTTGCCTAATAAGTAGATCCCACCCCTTGACTGGTGCCATTTTAACTAGATAATCAATGTTATTCACTAACGCTAACACACCCCCCCCCCCCCCCTTAAATAGAATTCAATCCTTTGATTCTATTTAAGTTCACTTTCAGGTAATTTATTTGGTCATTTTAACACAAACATCCAGGGAATAAGGTTTAAACCCAAACCCCAGAAATCGACCGAAAATGAAAAAACTTAATAAATAAAAATGAAAAATGGATTTTAATACGCTTCGCACCAAAGCCAATGGAAGTACAGAAAGGCCAGGAGTTATTTATAATCTTCAGTACCATTATTTCCTGATCATAACTCATTTTTCTTGTGATCACAAACTATTCCTTTTGTTTCCTGTGATCTCAAGATAAAAAGAATTGTTTTTTCATGATCACAAGTTATTTCTCTTGTGATCTTTAGACCAAAAAAAAATTGTGATGGCAACTGATTTTACTTGTGAACTCTAAAACATTTTCTCACAATAATGAATTTTTCTTGATGATTTTTCAGATGAATGTTCTTGAGGTTTTATCAAGACCATAATTGTTTTTTAAACTAATGTAACTTGTGATCTCATTAACCCAACGTATTATTTCGAGATCTCAAAAGTGGCCTTGAGAAAACAGCATCTGTAATTCTGACAAATCAACTTGCTTATTTTTCTTATTTTTCTTTAGACTACAAGAAAAATAATTTGTCCTCCCAAAAAACGGAACAGTAAAAACATTCATTTATACTATGAAGTTCTCAGCTGTTGGCTGTGAATGACGGCAGATGTGTGGTGGGAGAATAAGGTGGGAGAGGAAGCGCCGCGCGGAGAGGAGACTCCGCCACGCCTCGCCATCTTTATATGCAGGCTTTAGTCAGCAGCGGCGGCGTGCTGTGGACACTCAGGGGACAAAGTGGAGACTCGAATTGGTCACTCCTACACAACACGGAAAAAGGCTATGAACTGTTGTCTCCCGTTGGCTAAACCATTCCCATGCGTTTCTCCTGCATTTGTGCGGATGAACCATAAATAGTTCCCAACCTGCTTTGTTTGCGCTGCTGAGATCGTCCAGAGCCGAGGAACAGACTCCTTTCAAGGACAGCTTTAGAATAAGTAACACATGGACTTGAGTCCTGGAGTTTTTAAGAAGTTCTATGAACTCGAGAAGCTGTTGTTTAACTGTTTTTGGCTTGATTGAAGAGCAGCAGACCTTAAGATCCAAGAAAAGACGTGGTATAATGCCTGTGATTAGCATCATAGAGCGTTCACTCAAGCGCTGTGAAAAGCGGATGAGTGTTTACTGCCCAAAGTTCCAAGGTCCTACTCGGGTCTTGCGTGTAGAACCTCATAAATACACATAACCCGAGGTTTGGCAGCAACATATGCTAATATAAAGCTGATCTAATGGAAGTATAGTTGCCATGGACTCAGATATCTCCTGAACACTCCTAACATTGAAATGCCAAAAGGGCTCTTGATGAACCTCATCCCTCTGTTTATTTGAAGTATTTTAGCTAGTGCATACTGGAAATAGCTGTTAGAAGATGGGTAAATGAAGGGAGGCACATGGTCAGCAACAACACTAAAATAGCAGCATTCAAGCGATGACTGGTATCAACAGGCCCAAAGTGTGTCAAAAACATTTCCCACACCATTTCACCACCTACATCAGCCTGGACTGTTGACACAAGGCAGGTTGGGGCCATGGATTCAAGCCATTGGCACCAATTTCTGACCCCATCGACTGTGTGCCTGAATAGAAATCAAGTCCTGACTTGCTTTGGTAAGTCTGTGCCCACTGCAGCCTCAGCTTTCTGTTCTTGGCTGATAGAAGTGGAACCTGAGATGCTTTTCTGCTCAATTGTTCATAATTGTACAAAGTGGTTATCTGAGTTACTGCTTGAAGCAGTCTGACCAATCTCTGTTGATCTCGCATCCACAAGCCATTTCTGGATGTTTTTTGTTATTAATTGCACCATTAATAGTATTAACAATAAACTTAAATAAAAGTAGCAGTTAATCAAAAAGCAATAAAAAAGCAATAATCAACAGACAAAAAACTTGACAGAGAATGATCCTAAATAGATCTTGACATATGATGTATCAATAAATGATTACAAATACTTCAAATATTGAGCAAAACATCTAAAAATATAGTATTGTTGGTTATAATATTTTCATTTACTTACTTGGTAGAACATCAACAAAATGTGTGGGATGGCTAAACTTTCACCTTGTAGAGTGTAAGCATTGAAGTCAGTAAATAGGTGAAGTGTAGTTGTGGACAGCAGTTACTATACTTTGGTGTAATTTCAGTTCTACAATCTCATGCTGAAATGTTTTGTTGACTTTCTAGAAAATCCTTTATAGAGCATGGCGACTGTGGATAGCCATTTGGATGTTTCCATCTTATGCCGCCTGAGTGACTCTACATTGTGGCTTGGATGCTTCCAATGTTTCCATGGCCTGCTGCCGGAGCAACTCTACACCATAGCTTGGATGTTTCCACTGCTAAAGTAAATCTACTTGGCTATATTGTCTGGATGCTTCCCAGGCTGTGTAGTGACTGTACTTCATGGCTCTGAGGGCTCTTGGGCAGAGCATGAGCATCTGTCTGGGTCTATCTGGGTCAGCTAAGTGGCCTTATGTCTTGGTCTGAGGAGTTTTTCCACCTGCCTGCTGGAGTGTACCTGGGTTTATGAACATTAGTAAAAATTATAAAATTAAAAAAATTAGTATTATTAGCATTCTGATACTTTAAAATGACAGAAATGTTACAGTACAACACTGTATTTACAGTACTGTAGAAAATGTAGAGACATTATTACAGTATATGCAAACAATGATTGGGAGGTCAGAATAAAAGATAACAGATTTTTTTTCTACAACTTGATTTGATTTATTTGTAATAATCATTTCAGCAATCATATCTGAAATATTTTAAAAGCTTTGATCACCGCTGAAATCAGAGGTGTATCTCTCAAACCACATCTTAAATCTCTGCCCCAGAATCTCAATCATTGAGATTTTAGAGAATCTTTTCTTTTACTGATACAAATGCAAAATACAGGTCCAACAATTTCAAACAACTGGCATATCCTCTTTGTACTTCACTTTACAGGAAAGAGAAAATAATGACCATCATTTGCGCAACAAAACATCAAACACTGTTAATTCATTAACCCGAAAGACGTGTCTTTAGTCTGAGACATGATACAAAATAAACATTATATCCAACCTTAAAAGAATGTCACAGGGAACTATTAAAAAACAGCCTGTCTGCAAGTAAACATGCGAAAATAAACGGATATTCTGTGACGTCAAAAAATTGTAAAGCTTCTTCAGATCCTGGTTTGTTAGTTTTTTTTTCATAAGTGGGAGAGACTGAAATCGTAAAATCTGGAATGTCCTAATTCAACAGACTCTTAAGCTACTACAAAGTGGCCTGTTCACACCAGCTTTGAGATGTGAGCATCAAAGTGCCTTATAAAGGATGAGTGCTACATCTTATCATAGTTATTTGAGAAACAAATAAGTGTGGTGGAAAGTGATCTATCACATACCCATGCAATGTAAATACATTCATTTCGAAGACGTTCCTCGATAATGACCATGTCAAAATGCTGAACTAAAAATGAAATCTATAGGGTAACCATAAGCCACTCCCAGTAGATAAAACAAGTGGTAAATTATAGTGTAGAAAACATATGGTCTGGTCAGTAATCTAAAAACAAAAAGAAAATAAATGTTAAGATTGTTGTATGAAATCTCAAGGGCATCTGATTATTTTACAAATTGATTCATTTAAAGCTGCCAAAATATCAAGCACCAGCTTTTGAAAAGTATTTGGCTGTAATAAATGTTCTATATATATATATATATATATATAGTTAAAAAGGGTTTTTAACTAAGGGTTAATATATAGTTATGCAAAAGTATGCAAAAGTATGCATAAGTATGCAAAACTTTGGGCTCCCCTGGCAAAATTTTATATTCTAATGTTTTCTTAAAAAAATATTCTGCAAATATTAATGCATAAATATAACGTTATTTTAGTTTGGACTCGTAAGACATGAAGCTAACTGATGACACAAATCAGGGTAGTGTTATACAAAGATATCAAAACAATTCTAGCTCCAATTATCACTGTTTAAGATGTAAAATGTCATTAAGAAATGGCAGTTAAGGGGAACTGTGGAAGTCAAGGCAAGATCTTGAAGATCAAGAAAGCTTTCAGAAAGAAATGTCTTTATGCTGTCGAGAAAGGCAAAAACAAAAGCCCTATAAGACCTGCAGGATAATTCACTCAACAAAGGAGTGGGAGTGTGCTGTTCTACTGTGCAGTGTTGCTTCCAGAAACATGATCTGCGGGGTAGAATCATCAGAAGGGAACTTTACCCTTTAGCCTATTTTCAAAAGTTCATATCTAAAGTCTGTTTAAGAACATTTAGAGGCCTTCTGGAAACAAGTGCTATGGACTAATGTAATAGAATGAACTCTTTACCCACAATTATCAGGAGAAGTATTTGCCAAGAAAAGAACACCTTGCCAACTGTTAAGCATGACTCCATGGCCATATGAAGTGTTGTATTTTTTTTTTGCAGACAGGGATGACTGCAGCTCAAAGGAGGCTGCCTTCTACAACAGGTCAATGATCCAAAATGTAGCTAAAAACCCTTTTTAACTCCTTCAAGCAACTATTTTAACAGGTTTCTGTAGAAGCAGAGTGAATTTCTTTTCACTTCGAAAAACAACAAAATATGCAATTTGGCCTTGGGTTCCCAAACTTTAGCATTTAACTATCTTAAAAATGGGGTATATATCACCCTGTGAATGAAGATTTAACATTGTTACAAATATGAAACGTTACAGCCTTAAAACCTTTATTTAATGTAAAATAAAATACAATTTTATTTCTATATAGTGACACATTCGTCAGTGTTTCTCACTGTAACATAAACGTTAAGCTTGTTTTCTCAGCTGTACACGTTTTGTTACTTTTACCCTTTACCCTCATGCACAACAACAACAAGCAGCCTCGTAATAATGACGTAATGATAAGAAATAGGATAGTTAGTTGATGTGTTGACGTTAGCTTCAGCTAGTATAATTATACTTTCTTTCTAAATATGTTCTACGAATGATAGATTTTTAAACAATGTATTACTTATTACATAATCAGCTGCTTTAGAGCTTTAAAACAATATGAACTGTATAATTGTTCCAATCAAGTGGAGCGTTTTGCCCCTTATGTACTTAAACGTATGTACGTTATGCACTTTTTATGCACGTTATGGACTTGGCGATTTGGTGTGTAAATGACCAGGAAGTAGGGGTAGGGGTGTTTTACCCCAGAGTACCCTATTTAAGCTAAATACACATTTTCTCAAAATACAGATCTGATTAAAAAAGTAGTGATGCAGTGATGTTGGAATTGTAGGTGGATGGAAATATTGGTGGATTTAACCAATATTTTCCATGTACATATCTGCCAATGCCGATATCCACACATAGCGCACACAAGTGTACAAATTGAGGCTAGATCCATCTGGATTAGCATTACAGAGAAATATAACAGGTCACAAATGTATTAAAATGAATAAAACACATATTTTAGCACATTAGCCCAGCATCACCTGATAAATGTCTTAAACCTCTGCTTCTCTGGAGCTTAAAAAAAAAACATACATTTAAATATTAGGTTGAATTCCCAGTCAAATCTAATTAGGTTGGTATGATGACAAGTAAAACCACAATTATATGCCAATGCCAGCATAATTCCAATATCATTGTACAAGCCAAAGAGAAATGTTTAGAGAAATTTTCCAGACGTTCTTCAGCATTTAATGAAACCGCTGTGAAATAAAGTGTATCCCACAAATTAATGTAATCTGCAACTTTATCTGCAGTAAGTTTTTTTTCTGGAAATGTTTCAAATTGTAAGTAAAAGTGTTTTGATGAAGGACTCCGTGAAAAGAGTCATGCTTTTCAAATGCAAACCCATAATAAAAGCATATGACTACTGTACATTTATTACATTTATAATTACTTAAAAAAGCAAACGCCACTTTAGCAGAAACAACGGAAATGCTGGAAAGAGTGGAATATCAGATTAACAACTGTGTGAGCTTCTAGCTGCTAGCGTGTGTTTGTAAACAGAAGCGATGCACTGCAGAACATGAGGCCCTTTCTGCCCTCGGCTTGAACTCTCCTCGAGGCTTTTATGAAATGCAAGGACGAAACTGAACAAGAAGGCTCGGAAGCGAATAGGCTCCTGCAAAGAGATCAACTCCAAACAATGCGATACAGAGCACGATTGATTCATATTGTCACTGTCATGCACAAACCTTGCATCTCCAAAACAATGACTTTACAGGAGAAAGCTTCCTAACTTTCAATGGGAGTGTAAAAAGACCTTATTCAAAGTCATTTTGGAGCATTTCTACTGGTCTGCTCATCACTGAATTTTGATACAATGTAAAGAACAACTGCCAGATTTAAATTATGCCAGAAAGTGAAAAACTGTAAACACAGAGATACAAGATTTTTGCATGACGGCGATGATATGTGTGTAACGTTTAAGAAAATAGTTAGAAAAGAACATCCTCCTGCCTCAATCCATCGACGACTCCTCAAGACACGATAACGAAGTGCCCATGTTACAAAAACATTCCACTTGTATAGATATAACGATAATACTAATATCGATATTAAGAGATTTCTCATGACATGTAATAATAAAACTGTCGACGGCTCCTTAGGTCGTTGATCCTATGGAATCGTGAAATGTGATGTAGCCCGAGGACGTGGACGTGGAGTTTATAAAACTATTCGTGCTCCCTTTGCTCTCGCCCTTAGTCCCGTGCCGCTTGTGGTCCGCCACCCAAACGGGCGCCTCCACCTGTCCTGTTTTGCCCCTGAGTGGCGACTGTGCCCCTGTCCGTACACACTGGCCCAGCAGGACCGCTTCATGCATACGCTTAGCGTCCCTCCGGTGCTCACGGCATCCCTTGCCGTCACTGCACTGCTCACCCAAACCCTCCCTCCGGGGCGACTCATGGGCCAGTTCGGCACGTGAGCCTTTGCCATGCTCGGAGGCTCGCCGCAGAGCCTGAGGCTCACGCTCGAAGTGCGTGAGGGGGAAGTGTGGCAGGAGAATCACGTGCTGCTCGTACAATGCGTCGGGCACAAGCGAGACGGCAGAGGCGCGACGCGGGCTCCTCATGGGGCTGGCCAGCGGCGTCTCATCGATGAAGTTGACCACCTCGTCCCGGCTGAAGCACTTGAAGTCGTCCTCATAGCGATCGGCGCGAGGCAGCTGCTTGAGAGAGTGCGTGTCCTCGGACCTCTTGCGGGAACGCTGCGGGCGGCTCTCCTCGTGGTAGGACACCAGGCTGCTCCGCCGCCTCTCGTGGCGCGGTGAGCTGTACTGCGGGATCCCCACCATGTCCTCGGTGGAGCCCCAGCGGTGCAGGTACGAAGGGATCTGCCCGGTGGTCCACATGTCGGTTTCGTCGTGGGAGTATCTTCTTGTAGGGGGCACCTGGCGCAACACACACACATACACATGACATGGGCCGCATTAATCATATACATTACCATTCAACACAACTAATGTATTGTCAGTGTAAGCAAACAAGTGGGGCATGCTCTTAAACATTACTGTAGTAAGTCTAGCTACGTCTAAGGTAATGATCTGAGGCGTTCCATCAGTGCAGTACCCATGTGTCCCAGCTTGCACTTGTCAAGAATACATGCACAGTATTTTGAAACTGGTTTTAAACAATTATAGAAATGTATATGTGTGTATATTAATATAGGTTAATATGTAGGGTGATTATGGATCGGCAGTCTCTAAAACACGGTAAACTAGCAGTTATTCTTAAATCATAAAAGTGAGGAACGTAAGTCTCAAACGTTTTGGCAGTTGCTGGCAGTTTAATGGATTTTAAAGAGTCAATAATTTTTTTTAATTACTCAACAGTAAGCCATAACTACCAGTGGACTTACAAGCACTGAGTTTATAGATGTAATGATAATGATGGTAAAATACTGGTAAATCTAAGAAAATGCCTCATGGTCAAGAAGGTCATGTCAATTTTGGGCTCTCAGTGATATTTAACATTTGAACTGTTCTTTACAATGTGGCAGAATACGTGTACAATATACATCTTTAATAGAAAAAAAAACAACAATTTGGTGCTTAACTTTTAATTTTTGGGTGTTTATTAAATCATCAAAGGCCCAAACATATACATACAAGGTCAAAACTATTCATGGAACCACTGAGATTATTAAATCAGTGGTGCTGAAAGTTCCAAAATGTCTTTCAACTTGCCGAGGCCTCTTAACTTCTTGTTGGTAATCATGATTGACTACAGCTGGTAGCTTCTCTGTGCTTCCATAAAAAGAGGCTGACAGGGTACACAGCACAATGGAAATGTCTCTTGGAGCCACTTGTAAACAACTGCAGATTGTTTACCAGGATTATCAACTTAAAGACTGGAATTTTTGGCCACAATGACCAGAGGTATGCTCAGAGGAGTAAAGGAAAGGCCTGTAACCACAATAATTCAGCTGTTAAGCATGGTGGTGGTAGCATCATGCTTTGAGTCTGTTTTGCTGCTAGTGGAACTGTTACATTGTACAAAGTGCAATGCTCCACCTGGTTCTGCCAGGAAGAGTGGTCAAGCTTGTTGATGGCTACCAAAAGCATCATTTTTAAAGGACATTTAAACAAATATTAGTGTTGATGAATGGATAGAAAATATATAGATGTATGCTGCTGAAAGGCCAACATTGCAATGCTATTCATGCTCATGGTGCATGTTTACAATCTGCATGTATTCATTGAAAAGTTAAGGTGGGACAAGCAACTCCAATGGTGGGATGTCTCGTTTACAATCAAATGTGTCATATGCTGCTGTATATGGGAATAACCCTAGAAAGTGCAGAAGCATCTGACAGGTCAAAATCAATCGCTACGTTTTTATGGATATTCCCGATCGCTTAGTTTTACGGATTAATACTCACATTCCACATTGTTCTGAGAACTACACAAGAGAGACATAGTTGTTTAGTGTTGATGATAGAATCTTTCTTTTTTTTAGCGCTCTCATAAACATACAGCACAAGATTAGCACCAAGCACCCTTACTTAATGAAGGGATGAAACAGCAGCTTAAGCTCTACGCTATGCTATGTTCTTGGACGCAGGTGTTGGAGGGTGACTGGCTGGAAGTGAGTATGTGCAAACTTTGGCCAGCAGAGGGAAGCAAAGCATTACTGTATGAGCGATGGAGTACAACGGCACTGCTTTGGTCATGATGCGGGAGGTCAGATTAGATAGTGGGCAGGTCGAGTCCATCGAGCCAGTAAAATAATATATGCTGACTGTGTAACACTGTGACTAGTCTGCACTCATAAAGTTGAGGAGGTAAAGAGATGCAAATCCTGCAAATAGTGTCGCTTCTTTTTGCACGTGAGTAAGAAAAGCTTAGAGCTCCTTCTCATCTCCTCACTTGAAGAAGACGTTCGCCTGATATCCTTAAGAACATACCATGAACTGGGAGTAGACATGACTGCTATGTTTTACACCTCGACCTGGTAGGGAGATGCTGAAATGCAGAACTTTATTCTAAGAGGATGACGGAGGCCAAAGCAGACAGATGAATTTCAGCCTAAACCTTGTTAATGACCTCAGACTGGGAAATTACGATTACGAAGATACGAATGTATCAAATAATAATACTATTCTGCTGGCTCACTGCCACACTGAAGCAGTATTTATGGAGTTTATGGTAGTTTGGCAAAAACTCAAACTTGCAAAATTTTCCCTTTACCACAAACACAGCTGATCAGCCAAGGCACTTATAAAGTCCAAAATTTGCTTATGTGGTTCCTGGCAGGGTATAATGTCCTTTTATCCATTGTCCTTCTCCTGCTGTGCCAGAGAGCCTCATCTGCAAGCCCTGCTCACCCTCCTGATAAGACTGATAACCTCAGCTAGATGTCATAAAGACTTTAGTGAATAGTCCATCACCACTTCCCCCTCTACACTCTCTGAACCAAAAAGGTACCAAACTGTCACTGGGGTGGTAGCCGCAAGGGCATGTCTTCAGTACCTTTAGTAAGGGAATTGAAGTGTACTATATTGATTTAGGTGGCATCACACCATCCACTGTCTCGATTCTAGGTTTTTTATATTATATTTACCATCCTGCACCTTTACTGTATGTACCTTGGTAAATAAAATTGTACCATAACAGTAG
Organism: Salminus brasiliensis; assembly: GCF_030463535.1. Taxonomy (NCBI): domain Eukaryota; kingdom Metazoa; phylum Chordata; class Actinopteri; order Characiformes; family Bryconidae; genus Salminus; species Salminus brasiliensis. The sequence continues at coordinate 37,293,633 of NC_132883.1, read as the reverse complement.
TTTTAGTACTACATTTACATTTACATGTATAGCATTTAGCCGACGCACTTCTCCAAAGCCACTTACAAAAGTGCTTCACTGTTTATATAAAATATCCGTAGCTAGTTTGTATAGACTAGGATACAAAATATCGCTTAAGGCTTAGATACTACTAAATACAAAAGTCAGTTTGGATACCACGATACTCAGCACTACTCTTGGAAGAGATGGGTCTTAACTAAAACTACTCAATTCATCATCATTGTAGATACATCACCGATCAGCCACCATATTAAAACCACTGACAGATGAACTGAATAACATTATTATCTGGCACCTGTCAAGAGATGGGATATCTAATATATAGGCAGCAAGTCAGTTCTTGAAGTTTATGTTTAGGAACATGTGATGTGATGACAAATGGCTAGATGACTGGGTGAGAGCATCTCCAAAATGGCAGGTCTTGCAGCATGTTCAACTATGAAAAGCAGTTCAAAATATTGACCTGGTCTCCAAATTCCCCAGATTTTAATTATAACTAAACACAAGTGTGATTTGCTGAACAAACGAGTCTGATCCATGGTGGTCTCACCTCACCTTGGAACAAATGTACTTTCATTGTCTTGTGAAGTCCATGCCTCAAAGGATCAGAGGTGTTTTGGTGGCTCAAGGGGGATGTATTCAATAATAGACATAACAATGTTATGGCTGACCGGTGTACATCTGGCATAAGTCTTTGGTTAATCTGGTTAACTTTATGTGACTCTTAGTGTTTGTTGTATTATCTGATCTGGTCAAACTCCTCTGATATAGATTATATATTGAATAGCTCATCTACAGAAGCTCAAAGCGTTAAATTATGAACCTCTGTTCATTCTCAGCAGGGTTAAGGTTTAGGTTCAGGGTTGACATGAGGGTTAGGATTAAAGTTAGATTTAATAAACTATGTTATATTAGCTCTTTGGGTGAATGTTAAAGATAAGATGGGGGCCGTTTGAAGTTTCTCTTCAATTAAGCATGCTGGTGGTAGGATCATGCTCTTGGGCTGTTCTGCTGCCAATAGAACTGGTACTTTCGTCAGCATAACCTCAAACCATCAGCTAGACGGTTGAAACTTGGACACAACTGGGTATTCCAGCAGGCACACCACCACCCCAAGAACATGTTAAAGGTGGTTGTGGAATGGATAAAGGATTAAGTTAAGAATTGAAGTTAGAGGTTAGAATTAGGGTTATGTTTAATAAACTATGTTTTATTTCATCATTTAAAGTTCGGTGTGATCTAACAGCCCTTTGGATGCTAATCATGCATAAAGATCTGCTGATCATCCACAGGGGACTGATTGAGTCTTCCAGGTTCCTCTCCAGGTTTTCCTTACTGCTTGCTCATTGGAAACATGGACTTCTTTATTCAAAGCAGTTTAGTGACAGTTGTAAAAGTGTAAAAACAAATAGAACTTGATTTTAATACTCTTGTCTATAAAATGCCCAACAAATATAACTGAAATAAGCTAAATGATAAATAAGCCATTTTTAAGTCTTTTTTTTCTGGACTTTTTAACATTCTGCAAATTCTGGACTCCAAACATGCCTTAGCTGATCGACTACTTTGACTCCTTTGCTAATAGAAAATTGTGCACATTTGATCTTTTACCAACCTATCGCTTGGTAGGAGCATCAGCATTTTATTGCAAAATGCCTCTGTTACAACTTGTAGAGCTTGTAGTACCACAGTGGGACTGCGTTCGCTGGCAAATGATAGCTGGCAAATATTAAAATTCTGTATTTTTTTGCAATAAAATGAGAGATGGCACACTGGGGGAAGCTTTGGGAGTGACTGGCACAGAACCGGGGGAATGTTAGGCACTCATTCTCTACATTCAGGCCTCATCGTAAGAGATCTCTGTCAGACGGCAGACTTTAGGTATGATTTGTTTGCTGCTTAATCGAAGCCGCTATTGCCACGAGTGATCACAGTGTAATATCAATCAAGTAGAGAGAGATCGGTCATATAGAATCAAGGACTGCATGTAGAGAAACAGAGTTAGAAGTGTTGTAAAGTGTTGAAGGGTTGAAGAGAAGCATTTCACAGCTCTAGAACTGGCTTTGAGTTTGGATACAATAGGACTTTCTCACCAAAGTAAGATAAACGTCTGTTGCTAACACCACCTTCATGGTTCCTCCTAAGTGCAGCCTTTATTATTCTTGGGGGGGTGGGGGGGTGGATTTAGCCAGCGTGTGAAGGAATGTAGTACAGTGTTTAAAATTGCAGTCACGTTATGAGATTATGAACAATTACACAGAGCTCACAATGCCAAAGGCATGTGACACAGATTTGAAGCAATAATTATAGTTTAGACAGCGAGCTGATACGTAACTGAAGAATCCCCATGAAGAGTTGCACAGAAGATTCTCAACAGTGGGGTAAATGGGATCTCAGGCAATCCCTAGTGCTTGTTCACTCGCTACTGCTGTGTTTAAGACCAATACGAAGGTTTGGTGGCTGATGTGATACTAATTTTAGGGAGTTAACAATTCCGAAAAAAATTATAATGTCATTGATATCTTTGTAGACTCCAATAGCTGTATCTAAACTATATTTTACTGACTAATAAGGTTGTCAGTTCTTAGTGAGCAACAATTCTTAGGGGGCCTGGAATGGAAAACTGTATCTACCATGGTTAAATAATACAGTTAAATAATGAGAGTTCAGCACATAGAGAAAGCTGACTTTCCTATGGACCTCAAGCTCTGTTGTTTTGTCTCTTAAAGGAAAATCTAGTTGATCAAAACAGGGCTGGAAAACAGGCCAATTCCAAAATCCCTATTATTGACTCATCCTATTTACAATGGTGAAATGGTAAAATGCAACAGCAGCTTCTGGTGAATATGATGTTGTTGATACTAGAGATCAGCACATCACCACCAGATGCTGCTAGAACATCACAGCTTCCCCTGTACCAGTGTCTGCAGCAGAGGATCTCAAACACTATGTGGCAGGACTAGGGCTTAATTATAGTGTTTTTGTTACAGTAACAATGTAAAAAAAACAAAAAAAAACTACGCTATAATATGTGGAGCTGTCGCTGGTGCCATAAACCAGCCAATAAAAACAGGGCTTATTGGGTATTGTTTTATTTTTTATTCATTTTTAGGCAAAATAACAAGGTTGTAACTTCACATCTGAGCAATGTCCATTACAAACCAATACTTACTATTTATGTGTGAGGTCAATGGATAAATAATTATATACCTTTAAACCCAAACATCAAAAAATTCCAGCTATCCAGTTTTCTTTTCTTTTCATTATCCTCTTTTTTTCTAGTACTGATAGTATTTTCTAGTATTAGCTGAACAGTGGGTGGCTCTTAATGGGCTTCCAAGTGGTGGACCTGTTTCCTATAATCAGCAGGTCACTAGTTTGAATTGTGACAGGTGCCATTCTTCAAAAAACGCTAATTATCGGTGATTGCATCAATAAGGACGCAAACTGTTGTTAATATTGGCCAATATTACCAGCAAACCTTCATATGGGTCAGGCCCTAGGCAGACAATCGATGATGTATATAACGTTATTGTAGCTAATCATTAGTAATGGATACGCCAAAAATGTATAAAGGCTTAGCAGGTCTGCTCGCCACTGGCTTCCAAATGCCTTGGACCCCACCAGTATTTTTTCTATAGTCACAAGCACACTGATTAAATGTCTGTTCGCTCTGTGTAACTGTCCGTAAAGCTGACAATATTAAAACAATCCTTTATATATCTGTATACCTGAGTTCAGATTTGGCATCACAAATATGTGACTGCTGTCATGTCCATGCTCTAAAGAATAAAGGCATCATTGATATGTAAGGAGAAAGCTTTCTGTTAGGTCAGACATTCTGAACAACACTCAGCCAGATTGCTAATTTGAGTCTGATCAGCTGAACAGCAGCTGTGTATGTATCAAGTTTCTGATCAGTAATACACCAGAAATGTAAAATGATTCCAGGAGAGGATACGACAGTATTAGAAAATATTGTAATAATATTGAGGGCCATTGCAGCATGCACAGTATATTATAAATATCAGTTCATGAGGAAAATTTGAAAGAAAATAATAAAATCAGTGGAAATATACCTGCAAATAGTGCATTTTATCTTCCTGATGCTCCCTCAATGGATAACCCTGGGGGACCCCCCTTTCTAAGGTCGAGAATTCGTACTTGGCAATACGGTCTACCGTCATGATATCAGCAGCGGAGCTATAGTCATATGGTCTGTCATATATTAAGTCCGGATGAATGCCTCCATCCTGGCTGTTTTCTGCAAAACGCAGAAAGCATATATATCAGGATTAAAAATCAACGTGCTCAGATACACAGACAGACAGACAGACAGACGAATAGGTAGAGAGAGACAATTCACTTTTCTTGGTTTGGGGTCCGCATTGAAATTTTGAAGACGTTTAGGACAAAAAGAAGATTAGATTAATAGGAAGTCTTTGGAGAACATTTGCATTGGTGGGTTGGAAGGGGGTGGGGGGGAGTAGGGTGGATTCTCTTACTAACATCATGACTGTTGTCGTTTACCAAACAGGAAGTACTCTAGCGTGCTGCTAAAAAAACAAATGGCCTCTTCTCTAGAGAAACTCGCTGAACAAAACTATGACTATGGTGGATCATTCGCAAAGCTAAGCCAAGCTACAAAAAACTAAACTAACTAATTAATTTAGGTAATAATTTTACATGTGATCACTTCAGGATTAACATGTTAGTCGTAGTGGTTACAACGCTTGAGGGTAACCCTCGCTGGGGGAAATGAACAGTTGTAGGGCAGTGCAAAATGCTGATCTTAGGCAAATGTGGACTGGTTGCGGGATGAAGGATGACATTAGCTATTAGCACAGGCAGCTCGTCATGCAGATCAGTGGCAGGTAAGAACAAGAAACAACCCTCATACATACAACTGAGCTGTGTTATACAAGGCAAGCCCTCTGAAAAGAAGCAGAAGCACTGATAATATTAAGAGCACAATAAAAAAAACAGCCTTCTGTTGCACATTTGAGTCACTAATTTGATTGCTAATCAGTGGACACCCAAGACAAAACCCAAACTCCCTCCCTGTTACTGAATACTTATGTAATACTGCCTCTAATAAAGAACATCTTGCCTAGCTCCATTATTATCATGTGACCTGATTTTATTACCATGTTTGCAGTTCTTTCTTATTGACTGCTGATATTAAGTTAATATAATTTAATATCATCAAGTTGATTTTACTGATGGACCTGTTCCTAGACAATGAGTCTATCAAAGCAATTATACAGTTGCGTAATTAAACTGTATTACACAAAGAAAAATGAAAAAAACGATAAGCTCTGGAAACAAGTGGAGATGAAACTAAGCCGTAGTAGTGGGCGGTATGGTCAAAAACAAGGGTGTAATAAAAATTTCAGATATTTTTTGGAATAAAGTTGTGGCAATTCAAACTATTCATACAACACATGTCATGGTAATATTAGGCTTTTAATGGTTTCTTTGAAACCACTGTACAACATGCATCTTTCATTTTTGACCAGTCTTTGTGGCATGTCTTGGTTTTACTGGCACAGACCTGACATTTAAGCACAGTCCTCAATGTTTGTCTGTTTTATCCATTCCACCACCATATCTGATGTGTGTTTGGGGCCATTGTCCTGTTGGAAATCGCAGCTGTGTCCAGGTTTCAAACGTTTCTAGGTTTCTAGCTAGTCTGTAGTAATGCCACTTTGTGTGATGTACCAGTTCCACTGACATCAAAACAGCCCCAAGAGAATTTCGCTACCATCACCTTGGCCATGGTTAAAATAACTTTTTGGCTGATAAAACATTTCAATATTTTTAGCGCCGCTAAATTACTAATCTAGGTGGGAACCGTGTGAGTTTTTGACCCTACATGTTCAATTTAGACAGTATGTTGAGTAATCACTGAAAGGCCAATACTGCCATGACATTCATGCTCATAAAGAGTGTTAATAAAGAGTGCTCATAAAGAGTGTTAATCACTACTGTATAGCACAGTATATAGAAAATATATATATATATATAATTGGGAAACAGGGGTAAACACGAAGAGACAAAATATTGCTAAATCTTTCATACATGCGTCTAAGACACCACTACTGAAATTTGGTTAGTAATAACTAAAAGCCAGAAGCTTATTATCAAGGACTGCTGCAATTTCAGCATCCCTGTCTCAGCCATTCAACATCCAAACAGTGCAGAACATGCTATCCGCACTTGTTTGTAGCACACGAATATAATGGTTATGACATAATGTATTCTACTGTATTGTTTTGACCAGCATGTTCGATTGTGGCTAATGTGATCAATCGGAACCGTACAAAAGACCTTCAAATATTGAGCCTGAATTAATTTGCCCATCAATAAATTACATTATTAAATGAGTTTATTACTGACATGATTCTCGGGACAGTAAACATGCAACACGGTGTTGGCATGGCCACTACAAAACTGATGGATTGGCACTGGCCCAGCATCTAGGAACTTCTGTAATGCTGAAGGCTGTAATAAACTGAACATTTAAATATGACATATTTTGTGTATTGTCTGCCACTCCTTATTTTTGATATTTTGAGACCTATTATACTCATAGGCACAGCTCATACTTTTAGAAGAGTTTAATCTGTATACTAGAAGAGCTGGTATATCGCCCACTACTACTGCCAACTTCAGTTATAGCTCCACTGGCACTGCCTATGTTTAATGTATTTGAAAACCCAGTCACTTCACTATACCATTACCACCTTTATATATTATTTATTATATTCTAATAATGAGCTTGTCTTTCAAACTATGAAAAATGTCCCCGTCAACATCTGAATACATACTGTATGTCTCAGTTAGGACAGGAGAAACACTGTGTTTGTTATTTCAGGGTGAGATTTATTATTTTAATGCCATAATATTCTCTCTCAAGAAAAACTAGGTCACATGATAAATCCAATGAGACTAATCACTGGCTGTCCCAAAGAGAAGTCTAGCACTTCTTGAATGAACACTTTCACCAGTTTGTAGCACAGTCTGTAACTGAATGACTTTTAGATTTAAGGTGGCCAACGTCTAACTGGATGACCCAGTCCTATGCAAAAGAATCCCATCATGAAAGGGGAAAAACTTCCCCTAATCCCTCTTTTCCTGTTCCTTTATCTAAATGCTTTTCTCGTCTGGCACCATGCAGATGTTTCCCCAGTGGCTCTTACCTTCATCCACGTCGTCGTTGGACATGATAGCTACGCATTTCTCCCAGACCATCTTGACGTCAGCCCTGTAACGGTCGCAGGCCCAGAGGAACATGGGGAGCAGGATGGACTGAGCTATGGAGCACCAGAGCACACACAGCACCATCCAGCTGTAGGAGCGGTCATACCTCAAACTAGCAAAACTCACCACCTGTAAAAGAAGTGACCAGGCCTCATCAGCATTGTGCTTATTAGATTATTACAGTCTTACTACAAGATGTAGCATTCCTATTCCATTCAAGGGGTGATTCTTAAATGGTAACATTCTCGTTAAATGGTCAAGCGAGCATCACACTGAACACTCCCTCTACCAGTAAAAACGACATTAACACTAGGATGCTGTTCGAAGATGAGCTTCATTCTCAGTCTAGGCTGTAGTCATTAGCATACTGTCTTACATTCCTGTTCCTTGACTTCCAGTCAAAGGTTTAGCATCATTCTAATTAGCATGATGACTGCTGCATAAGATAGCAATCTTCATACATTCAAGCATCTTTCACTGGATAGGATATACTAATTAGTCTATGCTTTGACTGTAGCATTGCCTCTTTCTCAGTGATGACCAAGTTGTCTTAGTATATGATGTAGCATTTCCAATCTGTTCAAAGATTTAGCATCATTATCAGGGTAGCATGTGGTGGTGAGCATGCTGTTACTCTTTCAAATGAAGGATAAACAATGGCTATGGTCAAACGGCAGAGCAAATGTAGCCCAAATATAGTCCAACACAATCACACTAGCCGATTCTACAAGACAGAAGACTCACATTTCTCCAACATACTTGAGCTCGCATCAATCAAAGATTGTAGGACATTGACTAACTGGCTTCTATCTAGACCTGCAACAGCAAAAAATGCAATGGTCCCTGAAAGTCATCCATGACTGGATCCCTAAACTGGATCCCTTACTATTTCTAGCCAATCTTCAACGATCCACCCTCAGCAGCCATGCAGGATGTAACAGTGGAAAAGCTGCACTGGGTGGAAACCTGAGTGGCCTGCCTGGGCTTCCTCACAGCTTCCTTTGCAGCTTAATCCCCCAAAGCTAATACTAAGCTAACATGAGCATAGCAAGCCATTCAACCTCATGCAAGGCTTAGCTCAGTTGGTTGCACAAGAGTACCTTCTAGCATCTATTTCAGCCCATTAGTTACCACAACACTTTATGATATGTACTCATAACCATGTAGTATATCACGGTGAAGCATGCTCCAAAGGACACTCAGGTGGGCCGTAAGCTACCATTCAGTGCCTTCGCCATAAAAAGCCATTATAAATGAAGTGTGATGTGATATAGATGTCAATGCATTTAAATGGCTCATTATTCCAGTGGAGGGGAGAGAAGCAGGGCCTTGTGGATGCCCCGGCACACCTCCGAACATCTCTAAATATAACCTCTCTGTTGACAGTGGTTTTCAATGTATCTCAAGTATGCTCTTAAATTGGGTTATTAGTGTAACTACATACCTTAAAGTATTATAAAGAAACAGGCTATTGAATTAAGTGCTAGAAAATAACTGAGCGGTGATGAGCAATGGCATAACGAATGAATAGAAGCAGGAGTGGAGCCAGAGCAAAAGACCTACTGGCCTTTGCTACAGAGGCAGAGAAAATGAAAGATAAACAGGAGCATATTAAATATTGATGGATGGTTAGTGAGAGAACTGGATAATAAAGCAAGCTCTGATGCAACTGGAGCAAGACGCATGAACTCTTGAGGTTTCTTGGTGACAACACCTGCATGTAAAATGCCTAATATTGTTTAGTAAGATGTCGGAAGCAAAACTCACTTGATGTCCTTTGGGAATAAATGCCACCCCTTTAATGAACATACTGATGCAAGAACCAAGCAATGGTCAACAAGAGTACTAAGCATATTGTGTTTTGCCAATTATCTGCTTGTGTCTCCAGTGGTTTTTCAAATGTCATGCTTCACAATGCACAGGATTGACCATACAGTGCAAATGTAAAGTCAGGCCAATGTAAAATGATGCAGTAACTGATTACAGAGAGGGTTGTTTTTTTAGTTAACTCAACTCCAGTTTAGTCAAAAGTTCTCCTAACTCACATTGTTTAGTTCTGAATCCCCAATCTGCATTCCTCCCCCTAAATTGGTGTACTGAAATCAAACGTATGGACATCTAGAGCTCTAATACCATGTACACACCTGTGTCCAAGACAGAACAGAAGGGTAGATTTACTCAGAACTGTGTATTTATAATTTATTTATTTTTGTTTGTTTGTCTAATTTTCCCCCTTTCTTTCCCAATTTGGTAGTCCCTATTAACCCATCCCATCATAGCTCTCCCAGCACTAGCAATGCTCCCGACAATAGGAGGGTGCGGTCCTAACATGCGAAGGCAGCCACTGCCTCTTTTCAAACTGCCGCCGAAGAAAAGCTCCAGGTCCCCAGCTCCACTGCCACCGCCTGTACCGGCCAACATCGCTTAAGAGTGATGAGAGTGAGAGCACACTATCTAGCCACCTGGAGAGAGCATGGCCAGTTGTGCTTTCTCTAACTCTGGCTGCTGATGCAAAGCTGTGTTTTTATGTAGTGTCATTTCACAACTATGAAGCGGCACAACAGTCTAACTGCCTGCTCAGCAATAATAAGGAGAGTGTAAGTCCAAATTCAAGCAAGCGCTAATTGCTCTATTGTGAAAAATGTCCCAGTCTGGGAATAGCATGTGATGTACTGAAAATGCCCTAAAGAACCTTTCAAAGACTCATTTTATGATTGTGATCGTTTTGTTATCGTGATACAAGTTGGTGCTTGTATATCGAGGATATTGTTACTGATTAAGGTTTCATTACAAACAGTGTGATTAGACTGGTTTAGTTAGATGAAGTGCAGCAGATGTTAAATGAAAAACACTGTACGCAGTGTGGGAGAGTATCTGAACAGTAGTTTTTTAAGAATCTGCCACTAGTGATGTATTTAGTCTGTGATTACATGTATTCTGATAAATTTAGCCTATCGCAAGTCTATATAGTCTATATAAGTTTCATATTAATTGAGTATTTTTCTTGGTACCATACATTCAAGCCAAAAACCTTTCAGGAACTTGTATGGTTAAAAATGTGTATGGCATTGAGGCAGCGTCTAGGGGCCCTAGAGCTCTAAAGAGAAGTGCTCTGTCGCAAAGGCATGCAATAAATCTGCTCAAGCTAGTTAGTCATTAGTCTAAGGTTCTACAGCCCAGTGGAAAAAAGTGTGGAGGGTCATTACATACATCTGTGTAGGCCATTGGAAATTGGTGCACAGGAAAAACAGTACAATCAGTTCCAAGGCTCATGAAACTCATGTGTATGCGTCAGAGACTATTAAAATCAAGGGCCATGGACAATATTATTCCACTGAGTTGGATAGTGTGGCAGTATACTGCTAATCAGTGGCACCAATGGGAAGTCCAAGTTTAATATATATTAAAATACATTATGCCTAGACTCTCAAATCTTCACCATATTTGGAACACAAATTGCAAAATGACCAATAACTATGGATCCACTGGCTAGATCTGGATCAGGCATATTTTAGTGGATTGGGTATGGCCTATTTTAAGACCAAGCCAGTTCTGATCCTGTGTGTTTACCACAGTTTTGATTGCCTTTGAGTGGCCTAGACCTGGCGAGAGGACCATGCACCTCTTCCAGTTTTAAAATGGCACTGAAAAGATGTCCGAAACAGAGAAAAAGAGCTAAAAATGAAAATCATAGCACATTCACAACACTGTAAACACTTTAGTATTAGCAATCCACATTACAAACAACATACATCAGTTCAGATGAAGTAAATGTACTGTAGAATTACTGTAGAAGTGCATATTATGGAAAAAAGTATTGGGACACCTGTTCACTCACTGTTTAAAAGTGTTCATCCTGCTTTTGCTGGAGTAGCTGTCTCTATCTCTGTCCGGGGAGGAAGGATTTTGAAGGAGCACTGCTGTGAGGATTTGATTGCATTTGGCGACAAGAGCCTTAGTGAGGTCACCTCATCATTACAGAGAACACAGTTTCACTGCTCCACAGCTCAATGCTGGGGGGCTTTATACACCTGTAGCCCATGCCTGGCATTAGGCATGGTGCCATTGGGTTCATGTTTATCTGCTCTAGATCTGCATCAATCAAATCCTCACAGTAGTGCTCCTAGATAGCCTTCTTCCCTGGACAGCAGAGACAGTTACTCCTAACAAACAAATCCCCTTGATTTCAGAGGAAACAATGAATGAGCAGGTGTCCCAATACTTTTGTCCATATGACATCACAAAACAGGGAATTTAAAGCATGTTTTTAAGAATGTTTGGCAGCTCAGGACTGTATGGACCGGGGAGTGAATGGACCATTTGGAAAACCTAACAGTGTTTCTGTGCTACATGTACCTGTTTTATTGTTTAAAAAGTAAGGAAAATTAATTTCCACATGAAATGGGCACTTTAATTTTAATATTTCGTATTTTGTCCATATTGTGTAGTTTTATTCCACATATAAACAACAGTCATTAAAAAATACATATCATAACAGACAGAAAAATATAGCATCTCCAAAATGGCAACTTTACAGGAGAAGGAAAAACGAGGATATTGCAGTCAGTGTATTTCTATTGGTCCATTCATCATTAAATATTAATAAAATATATACATCAGGGATGTTAAGATTCAAGTTATATGACCAAGTGAAAAATGTCAGAAATGGAGACACATGGTACAACAGCGAGGATATATTTATTTCAACAGCCTGTCACAAGAGCACTGGACGAGAGAGGCTATGCTGTTGAGGTCTGTCTCTCTCTCTCTTTCTTTCTCCTTCTCTTTCTCTTCCTTTAGCCCGACCCACTTAGAGCGCTCGGTGAGGTTAAACGCAAAGGTTCATTTAATAATAATAAAGTCCACATAAGCATCTCTGTGATCCATTGGGAACAACACTCCTCTAATTAAGAGCAAAGCACATTTTTAAGCTTTTTCCAAAGCTGTGCCAACTTTCTGGTAAGTGTTTTTTCTGCCAGATCTCCAGAGATGAATAATCCTGTGGTCTTCAGACTACTCCTACTAACTCAAGCCCTCATCCTGTCTCCCTGTCTCCGTCTCTGTCTCTGTCTCTGTCTCTCTCTCTCTCTCTCTCTCTCTCTCTCTTTCTCTCTCGGGAGTCCTGGTCTCTTCGAGTAAAAAAAAAACAAAAAAAACGAAAAACAGCACACCACCGATCTAAGAGTAACTCCTCTACTGCTGACAAGCGTGGAACTGGAAATCGGCCATTAAAGGTTAAGCACAGAGCCCCTCACTCCCCACCACAGTGGATGAAAGCTTTCACAGTCTCTCTAAGTGGCCGGAGCCGGGGACTAACTTGGTCCAGATTGTCACAGCATATCAATCTATTCCACCTAGCACAGGTGAAACCTGTCAGAACAGAAGCGCCACTGAAGCACCATAAACATCACAATTACCAGATACACTACTTTTACGTCCCTACAATGTACAATTCAGTTGTACGAATATGCACCACTATTCATTATTCACTATTTGTGAGTTTAGCCGGTAGTCCCCGTTTTAAAAAATATGCTAAATATTTAACACACATGCATAATTTGCCTCTGAGTCATATATGTATATATAGGGAATGCTTGGGTAGACTAGCATAAAGCATTCATAAATGTCAAATATCCTCACTGGGCTTTCGAGTGAGTTATATATGTATCATAAATATATTATGAATGATGTACATAGGGACCTTTCATGGCCCAGCAACCATCTGAGAAACCATAGTGTCTGTCCAGCAAAACTATAGCACCAATTAAGCAACCACTTAGCAGCACCATAGCAACCACCTAGGATACCATAGCAACCACCTGAAATACCATGGTAATCACCTTGCAATACTAGAGCACCAATTGAGCAACCACTTAGCAACACCATGGAAGCCACCTAGGATACCACAACAACCACCTAGCAACACCAAAGCCACCTCTTGGACTACACATTGCAACACCATAGCAAAAACCCAATAGCAAAAACCCAATACAATATTAACCATCTGAAAAACACAGTAGTAACTGCCTTGCAACACTACAGCACCCACCGAGCAACAACCTAGAAAAACCATACCAATCACTTTACAATGTGATAATGACTACCTAGCAACCAGTGGCAGCCACACTAGCAACATCAGAGCAGCCACCTGTGATGCTATTGCAACAATCTAGCAACACCACAGCAACCACTATGCAATACCATAGCAATCATCTGAACTACAATTGCAATCATCTTGCAATACTATGACTCCAATTGAGCAACCACTTAGCAACACCATGTCAACCACCTAAGATAAAAAAGCAACAACAACTTCCTACAATTTCCTAGCAGCACCAACTAATCTCGAAACACCATAGCATCCACCTTATCATTATTTTAAACCACCTACTGATCCAAACAGCACCATGAATGCAAACACACACACTCTCAGACACAATCCAAGCCCTCCCTTTCCCATGACTCACCAGAATGGGGAATCCGGTGAGGAAGTCATAGATGAAGACGATGCCGCTGATCAGGTAGGTGATCTGCAGCGAGGTCTTGATGGGCTCTGAGCCGTCGATGGACGAGCGCCGCTTGCCCTGCGCATCCTCCACTACGATGGTGGGCACGTTGAACTTGTTCTTGTCCACGTTGTGTCCAGTCTGGATGGAGAAGGTCTGGAAGAGGGCGATGCCGATGCAGATGACGCCCATTGCCACACTGCCACTGATTAGCAGCAGGAAGCAGACCCCGAAGCCTAGGCCAATCTCCGTCACAATGAAGCTACAGTCATGGGCGTAGAAGCGCTCGCTGGTGTCGTGCCAACCTACGGCTGGCAGCGTGGACAGGATGAAAGAGACCATCCAGATGCCCATAACCGTGTGCACTGCCTGCTTCTTCGTGTTGCTCAACCTAAGGAAGAAGAAAAGCTCTTGAGTGGTTGGGCTGCGAATGAATAACAAAGGATAATGAGTTGAGTTCTCCCAGTTAACACAGACCCCATTCACACCTGCTCACTTCGTGTGACTAGTTTCTGGAACCTGATAAGATTTTAGCCACATGCATTTACACTTGCTAGTCAAATATGTCTCTGGTTAGTTAGACTGGAGTCTGATTACTGTGTGGAATGGAATATGCAGATATGGGCATATTAAGACTATATTAAGCCCAACTGAGTTGGTGGATGTGTTGCGTTGAGCATTTATTAAAGTATTATTAGGTGAGAATTGATATTTTTTGCTCCTGGGCTCCCTCTACAGGGGTGTCATTTACTTTTACACCACTGCTGTAAATACAAATCCACTCATTGACAGCTGAACACGTGCATTTGTTGACAAGCTGAACGGAAAGAAACGACTCAGATAACTGGGTTCTGAACTCCGACAATTAGGTTCCGGACTCAGACGACTAGGTTTACACAGTGTTAAATCTGGATTGGCCACATGCATTTACTCAAATACATCCCCAGACTAAAGTCTGACTGCTGTGTGAGATGGAATATGCAGATACGCTCGTTGCATGGTAATTATTACTGGTGTAAAGCCCCCCAGCAATGAGCGTTGAAGCAGTGGAAGTGGGTTCTCTGGAATTATGGTCGGTGCTCCATCCAATACTTTTGGGATGAGTTGGGGGACATCCTGACCTGAGCCTCCCCAGACAGGAAGCAACAAATGTATTTGTTTATGTGGTTTCCGATACACTTACACATGAAGATGGCTGCTACTATTTTCTTTTTGCTGTTTTTATAGCTATTAATTTAAGGGTGTCCCAATCCAAACTCAACATATTTGGGTGGAGTACATATTTGTGTTGGGTATATTAATTCATTGGGTATATTAAGAGTACATTAAGCCCAATCGAGTTGCTGGGTGTGTTGCATTGTGCATTTATTAATGTATTATTATGTGAAAATTGGTTTTTCTTGCACAAGGGCACCCAATACAGTTTGGGAGTGTAACTTACTTTTACACTTTGAGAACCCTGCCATGGACAGCTGAACACATGCATTTGTTGACAAGCTGAGAAACTGCGGCATCTATACTGGAACAGATGACTACTACTCCTAGGTTGTAGACTATGAACAGTTCTGGCGAGAGGTTCTGAGCCCACTTAAAACCATTCTAAGAAATACTATGAAATGTGATTGGCTGATTAGTGCTCATTGCTTTAAGCCTTTAGTTCTACTTGTGAAGTCCTATTCAACAGGAGCACATATTTAGCTGTATCTACCCAGATACCATGGGAAACTAATTCTGATTGGACAATTTTCACTTTAGCAGTCATTCTATTCAATAAAATGTATTTTCTAGTCCTCAAAAACTCATAAGGCCTTCTCTAAAGGCCTAGAAGGCCCTACACTCTTGAAAATAATGGTGCTTCAAATGGTTCTTTGAGTAATGCCATAGACTGGACGACTGTTGGTTCCATAAAGAACCGTATTTATAACAGAGATGTATGAGTGTGAAGAACCTAAGTGAAGGTTCTTTAGTTCTTTAAAATGTTGTTCACACTCATACATACATCTCTATTTTAAAAATTTGTGGTACCAAAAGCGGTTCTTCTATGCAGAGCCGGCCCAAGGCATACTCTAATTACACGGCCGCTAAGGGCACCGGCGCCCCCAGGGGGCCCCCCAAGAGCACCAAGATATCATGATAAAAAAGTTTATTTGGCTTTAAGCATATTTTCCAACCCAATCATATTCCTCAGCACTCAGAAACTCTCTAAGAGATATCCACCTCCTCCACAAGGCCAATTACTCTCTCTCTTTCTCTCTCTCTTTCTCCCTTCTCCTCCTATTTGTCTCCTGTCCTTCAGGCTCTCCCCTGCCTTCGCCCAAGTCAAGGAGCTGAGGTAGACAGTGCTGATGGAGGAGGACAACAAAGAAAGAGGGAAAGAAAGACAGATCTGAGGTGTTGACTCATCCTCCACACTCTTCAGCTGTCGGCCAGTGTAGAGGCCCCAGGAGCAGGAGGAGAGCACAGCATGCTCTATGTATGTTAAAGGACTACTCCAGTGTTTTAGCCTCATCCCTGTCTACCACACCTATAGTGTCTGATCAGTTACTATAGATGATACGTCCATGTGTTTGCCTGTATTTGAAAAAAAAGACCCGTTGCACACCTCTAATACGTATCAATAATATGGCTGTGGAGGAATTCTGGCCTACTCTTCCAGAATTTCATTTTTTAGCATGATCTGTCCATTGAAGGTCCTGACAGAGGATCTTAATGGGGTTCAGCCTCCACTTTCAACTCATCAAGATCACAGAGCAGTATTCCAAAAGTCTTGGGGGTTATTACAGCCATTTTTTATAAAATGAGAGGCAAGCTTTAATGTTCATCTTGGTTAACAGTGGCTTTCACTTGCAACTCTCTCATGGTGCCCATTTTTACCCAGTCGCTTTCTATTGCAGGAATCGTGAGAGCTGGCATTATTTAAGGTTAGTAAGCCCTGCTGCTCCTTAGATGTTTTTTTTCTGGGTTGTTTTGTGTTTTGTAACTTCATGGATGAGTTGTTGCTGAGCTCCTGGAGGAATTATGGTAGGTTGTCCACTTCTGGGAAGATCCACTACAGTTCCAGGCTTTCTCTTTGGGGGTAATGGCACTTAGCGGTTTGCTGGGGTCACAAAGCCCTGTAGGTACAAATGTCTTTGTGACCTTGTTCAGTCTCTAATATTTCAATAACTTCCTTTCATGTTGCTGGAAATGTCCTATTTATTAACAGGGCTGGCAGTAATTAGATGATCGTCATTAATTTCAGTTAACATGGTTAATTGGGAGGGGGGGGTTTCTAGTTTTATAGTAAGAAATGTATGTTGTGTTCACTTAGGTTGTTTCCCACATGGATGTAAAGTAAAATTTAATCACTTCTTAAAAAGTGTCTTAAAAAATACATTCTTTTTAGACGTTTTTTTCTTAACATCATACAAATAACATCATACAAATATCAAAGAAAATACTTCAAATTTTTGAAAAATAAATCTAAAATAAATCTTAATAGTAAAATAAATCTTTACTTATATTTTCTTAAATATTTGCTTAACATTCCCTTACATATCACATTTGACTTAGACTAATCAGATAAAATAGTAAAATTACTTGAATTAATGTCTACTTTAAGATCATATCACAAGATTGTCTGATATGCAGACTAATGTTCATCAAAAACCCCAATAAAAAGAGTGAAAACGCTGAGATTAGTCTTAAAATAGTGTCTCTACAAAAGGAAATAATGGCTTTCTAAGGTCAAGTCACAGTAACCTAATTTCCAAGGAGGCTTTTTCCGCCACTGTCACGTCTGTATACTTCACAGATTTACTGCATAGATGTGAATGATTAATGGAAACAAAAAAATGCGTTGTGGATCATTTATGATAAAAAAGCTGCGTTAAAGCTACACAGCTACAATAGCTACAGTTTTTATTTCAGAGAATTAAAACTTCAGAACATTAAACTTCATTCATCAACCATTCTTAAGAAGAAATTTCATCTTACGTAGTTTTTTACAATGACTCTGACATTCACCAGTATTCTTTTATTTGGGATTTGTTCAGTTTACAAGGACAATGACGTCCATCGTTATAAGAGCAGAGCTGCGAACATTTCTGCGGTGTAAAACACATCATGACTCTGACGTCGACTCTCTGTTCAAACTTTTCTCAAGAACACACTTAAGACAATGCATGGGAAGCTATTGGTTAATGAGGCCTAGTCTGATGAGCTTGTGTATTTTAGGATTCTTCGAAAGATTTTTCCTAGGAAAGCTTTTCTAAATCCAGCCTCAGAACTGCTTTATTTACTGTGTTCCTTCAGCTTTTCGGGAAAGCTTGCTAAAGCTAGCTAAAGCTCAGTAAAGCTTCACGAAGCTTCACAGAAACAGCTCTGGTGAGACATTCTCTCATGTTTGCTTCATTGTAAGACCTGTATTGCTAGAGTGTAACAGTTGCAGCATGGATTTGGCCTTATACAGTCCTGTATTTTATTCATTCATTCACAGAGTTCAGCAACGGCTCATAGGCAAGCCAGTTTGGAAACGAATAGGAAACTTATTGAATCTATCATCCATAGTAACTGACAGTACAGTACAAAGGAGGCACATAGATGTTGGGATGAAAAAAAAACAACAACATCAGAACATTTCTTTAACCAGCTTGGAGAAAGCCAGGAGGAAGCAAGAGCAGAAGTAGGTCTCTGGGCGCTCAGAGTCATAATGCTAGCCTTTCCTTAAACGCCTGGGGACACCACGAGGGAGACTTATGTCATCGCACTGCTTGAAGCCGCAGCCAGGGAGAGGGAAAGAGAGAGAGAGAGAGAGAGAGAGAGCCCTGGTGTTATAGTCTTGATGAAAACAGATGTTGAAACATTTGTTTCCAGAGCACAGCAACCATTTATATTTCATGGCTGCGTGTTGCTCTGCTGCAGCAACACGGACTACGGTCCGCTACTAAAGCATCGGACGCTCAAGCAATGTCGGAGGTGAGACACATTGCTCTTTGTCTTGTGCAAAATTCCTCCTTATGGATTTTAAAAGGGCTTGGACCGTTGATCCACAAATAATCGCTCCATCTCCGAGGCTGTCAGTGCAGCTCAAGGTGCCGAGGCATCTTGAAAGGTATCTGTGAGCATGATGTCTGCGGACATGTCCACAGGCGGCCCATGTTTATGCAGGAGTAGATCTAAAGGTGTCTCAGGACTGAATCCATGAACACAAAGTCAATTTGACAGTAAAACCATTCATGCATTTCTCTACATGTTGTTTTCTTGGACCCCTATTAGAACGTCAGAGTTTAGTGCTATCAGTTCCATGGCATATAAATCTTAAAGAGTTGATATTGTTGACTCTGTTCTCAATAAACAATCCATTTTGGACTAATTCTTCTAGTTCTTGTGAAACAACAGCACATAAATATGGACAAAAGTATAGGGACACTCATTAAAACAGACTTTATCCTGATTTTGTTGGAGTAACTGTCTCTACTGTACAGGGTAGGCTTTCTACTCGATTTTAGAGCATTGCTGTGAGGTCAGGATGTTGGAAGATCACCACCCCACCTCATCCCAAAAGTACTAGTCTTTGATTAAACCTCATCGTGATAGAAAACACAGTTCCACTGCTCCAGAGCTCAATGCTGGAGGGCTTTATAGCCCTTGAGCCAGTGCCTGGTGCCAATACGTTCATGTTTATCTGTTCCAGAGAGTCCTATTCTATTGGCAATACTGTTCTGAGCAACTGTCAGCAATGGCTGCAACATAAAGTAGCTGAATGCATTCATTATAAGGGGTGTGGTTGGTGTGGCGCAACAGATAACAGCACTACCTGCCACTGAGCTACTACACCTTGTGGGAGACTGGGGTTCGATTCCCGGCCTGGGTGACTATGCTGCGCTACACCAATAAGAGTCCTTGGGCCAGACTCCTAACGCTACATTGGCCCACCTCTGTAATACGAGTAACCTTGTAGGTCGCTCTGGATAAGGGCGTCAGCTAAATGCCGTAAACGTAAACGTAAATGTACACATTTGGATGTATAGTGTACATCTGGATGTATAGTGTGCATCTGCCTTTAAAGCCTACAGCAGGTTGGCCTCACCCATTCTCGCCAAAGTTATAAGGACTGTTTCAACCCTCGGTTCTCCTAGGACAGTCCTATCAATAACCTGTCTTACCTCAGCTGAAACCTAAGCTTTGGAACAATTCTGGTCCTGGGAGGTCGGTTTCCTGTACAGCTTCGCCCTGCTCAGGCACACCTGATTCAACTCACCTCAACTCGCCAGGTCTTTTACAGCAGGGAATTCAGCAAACTGTGCTTGACTCCGGCCCCCACTGCCCTGAAATGGTCCTAGTCTTTTAGTCACATATATTCAAATTCCTCTTGTGAGCAGGTTGGTTACACAGACTACTACATTCACTCAGAGAAACACTTGACGCATCAAACATTTATGGAAATTACATTACTACCCTCACTCAGAACATCCCAAGACTACCGTCAGCATACATACATCGTACACCTGACCACCATCCACTGTCACAGTGTTTGGAAAGACCACATCAGCTCCACAGGAGGACCACGGCGCATTTCTTGCTATTCTCTTCGTTCTGCTTGCTGCAGTCATTTTTTTAACTGCAGCACACGAGCACGCTCTCGCCACAACACTGCTTGTCCTTATTAGTTTAATGGTGCTCTATGAGCACCTGTTTTTTTCACCATTATTGTGCTCCAGAAATGCATTCATCTGCAAATGATTCTGTGATTTTGCGATGGGAGAACCAGGCAGCACTGGAAACAGATTAATAACCACCATCACAGGCTAGAAAAGAAGAAAAAAGTGGAGTGAAATGAGACTGAGATCAAAAAGCATTGATAAAAAAAAATAAAATAAAATATAGAGTAATAAAGTGATCCTTTTTCATAGCTTTATGAAAAACACAGGAACCACTTGGTCACACCATGCAGAGCATATGGGTCTTTTTTTCACAACCAAAGAGCAAAGCAGGATTACCTGGATATGCCATTTTCATCTGAGCACAATGGTGATGATTAATAGGATAAGCCTGACTGACCCAGGGTGCGATACAGTTAAGCTCTTTGGTACCTTGGGCTTAATCAAAAGCACATACCTGACAAAAACGAGTCTTGAAGCAAAATAATGAAAACACCACATAAAAAAGGACTTTTGTCTAAAGCAACTTTGAAGTTCAAGCTGTGAAAGCAGCTACACAGGCTAGTCATATTAGCGTCAGTAACAATTAGAAGTATATTGCTATTATCCAATGAAAAACCTGTATCCCACCTGTATCCAATAGAAATGCTCTAAAATGACCTGGAATGGAATATTTTACACTGACTTTCCTTGAAAGGTAAGAAGGTTTTTTCCTTCTCCTGTAAAGTTGGCATTTGGACATACATGTTTTTCACTGGACAGTGAACATATATTGGCTGAACTCTAAAACTGAAGGTGCTTTTAATGGTTTCTTTTATGATGCCCTTTTGATTCCATTAAAAAACACAGAGATGTGTAGAACAGGTTGTGAAGAAGAACCTTTAAAAGGTCTCTTTATGCCCACGCTGCTCTGTTACGAACATAAAACCAAAAGAGGCTCTTCTATGGCATCATGCAATGAACCATTTAATACATTTGAAGAGTGTATAAAAGAAGCGGACCAATCTCAAGAGAACTTTTAATATAATTATTTTTACAGCAACAAATAGATTTCCAAACAGACCAAACAGCTGAACTCTCATATCTCACAACTACCAACTCAACTGCAAATTCTTGAAAACTCTTGCATTTCAATGATCAATGGTTAATGGCTTATGATCATTAATCAAAGTTATTTTGGAAGAAATAGTGAATGAGAACTGACCAGGAAAGCGTGGCCATTTCAGACTACATGGTGATTGATGGTAGCATAGACATGGCAGTGTAAACAGCCCCAATTTATTTTTAAGCTTTTATTTTCTGGCAGAAGTCAGATTTTTGGATCTGTGCAAGATATTAGATAGCAAAATAATCCAAGATCTGCAAGCTTTTGCTAGGATGTATTATGATGTTGCATAGATGGCTGTAAACAAAGCATTTAAGTAATGTTAGAAGTTCTTGATTGACTGAATAAGGTGTGTCAGATATGTATTGGAGTTGAAACTTTCTTGATGTCAGTGTCTTTAGTATAGTGGCACCCATCTCAAACTCAACAGAAGATTTGACAAAAGGGCAAAACTCTCTCAATCAAAACCACAAACACTGTTAATTATTTGATGTACAGAGGACAGATATGACAATCTCTTTAAGGAAAAGTCTCAAAAATCATAACATTGGAAAATGCAGAGCAGCTTGTATCCACTGGCAACGCATGAATATGCATAATCAGGGTGAAGGAGTACAAAACCTGGACCCCTGAGTAGCAGAAAATGTAATGCAGTCTAATGAGACATCTCTCGCTGCTTTTCCTGTTTTTGGACATGTTTGTATTTAGAGAAAACTAAATAAGAACCTCTAAACCCACACTGTCTGCGAATCAATTGTTAGACAAAGTTAATGAATAATCCTGTGGCAGTTCCGTGGCTTTAGGTCTGATGATTGCTGATGATTGCAATTATCCTCCTATCCCAAAAGAACTTGATTAGCCAAGACTAGAGGGGAGTCCTCTAGGTTGTCAGAGAAGGCTTAAGAAATATAGATATATTTTTTACTTTTGTGTTTAAACTTTGGAAATATTACCACATTAGATGATTAAAGATGTTTTATTTTTAAGTTTTAGTTGGAAAAAAAGGGTTGGATTGCCCACATGAAAATTGCACAAATTAGGATTTTCACCATGACAAATATATGTACTTACAGATGGCTATAAGTCCTGATATTTATAGAGTTCCCATTTTATAGGCTGTATTGTCTTCAAATCTTATTCCAAATACGATGTAATAAGCTGGAAAGAACAGCATTTACTGGCTGAGGAACTGCACATTTGAAACATTTCAGAGTTGTGAAAAAAGAAAATTCTAGGCTCCACCAAACAGCTTTTTAATTGGTGGTAAAATTCACATTTCAGTGTGGTGATAAAAATACCAGTTTAGAAACAAAATATACTCAGGCAGTAATTTCACATTCAGGTACATGTCTGTATGTTAAAAGGTACTAAACTAATAATGCATGGCCTTTAAACAAATCAAAGAAACACCACATGGAAACAAGATGTGCTGTAAATGTAAAAGTTCCATTAAAAGTGTGTTTAATATTAATAGCTATGTATGACTGGCTTTTCCTGGTTGTTTAAATGTTTGGTTTCATAATAAAGTATGCAAACAAAAATGTTTTATATAAAAACAAAAAGTAGGGCATCAGTAAGATTCATAGAATCTGTGCTCTCTATTGCCGATGCGATACTGTGTGTAAGTACCAGCATCAGCGCCGATACCAATATGGTATCTGTATCAGCAACACTGAATTAAATGTACGCAATGTCTTTCACAAGCTTCAAGTGTCAGAGTTGAGTCTGGATGAGCCAGATATGTTCATTTGCACCAGTAGTACTCCACTGGCCAAGGCACCAAGGCATGTATGGTGTTAGATTCATTTTGTACTGAAGCTACGAGGCTAATACCAAATAAAACCAATAAAAATATAATTTCCTGATGACCCCCAGTATAAAGTCAGAAAACTGGTACATAAAAATGGCTACAAATATGTTGCCCAATGCTTGAGTCTTCACATTGCAGGATTGTATAGAAGCCACAGAGAAAAACACTGAGGTTAATACACTATTAGGTGTTTCCATTATGTTGCTTCCCTCATAGGCCTATGTGGATTGTGCAAATTTGCCCATTTGTCAAACAATACAATATAAAGATATTTTCACTCGAAGCTGGTTTTGAGAAATAGTTATAGAAATATATACATTCTACCGGACATTGAATGGCAACTACGCTGGTTCTGCAGACTGCAGGATGTCATGATTCCTTCATAGTTCTGTATAGTCTGTACTGTAGAGGAAAGAGGAGACTGACCTGGGGCTATATGAGGGAAGATCTGTGTCAATCTAGGATTACAGCAGCATTCTTACTGTGAATATAACACCCTAGGAAAGGTCAACAGCAACCTACAAGACGAAGCTGAAATTTCATCATTAGACATTCAGTCTTTACAAATTAATGACTTGTAAATAGAATTGATTTCTCCACTGCAAATGGATGAAGCAAGGTAGCTGTTTACGAGTTCCCCGGCGATATGAAAGAGCTAATACAGTCTGGAGTAGCACTGTGAATGTGAAATCAACTTGTCTTAAAGAAAAATGCCCTCAAGAAATTCAGAACAGCACAAAGGTCACCCAAAGGTCAGGCTTGGACCCAGTTGCTGGTTACTTCCATTGTCCCTCAAAGGAACACACATAACTCTATAAGCTTCTATTGCCAAAAGAGGATACCTCTGCATTGTTAACAAGTGGTAAGGCTATCGTAACAATGGGAAAAGTACGCCTCGCAGGGCTCATAATGACAAAAGGCATGTACTAAGTCTCTTAATTAATCATGGGACGTAACGTGCAATAAACCATTCAGCGTGTCCTTTGCCATTCCCTTTAAGAGCCAGGTGTGGTCTGACTTTGGAGGATTGCTATTTTATTGGCGCAGCTGCCCGGACGTGTCCAACGCTTCTCAGCAGAGGAAACTGACCTGCTTGTTCATGCTGTGTAGGTGCGCAAGCAGGTCATTTACAGGGGTGTGTTCACATTGAGTGTGCACCCCTGTGTTGACAGTTCACTGCCAAGATAGCAATGAATGTCTGGCTGTTGACGTCTACCAAGGTTGTTTTCAGTCAGTGGAGCACCTGTGTTTTTCCATTGCCAAGATAGCAATACGCTAGAAATCTACCTGAACACCCCTCATTTCGAGACCACCACACCCATCGGCGTAGATATATTCACAAGCATCGTCGTCTATTTAAAATAGACGGTTGGCGGTGTGTAAGATAGCAATGAGCATAGTGATGTATCGGGCCCAATGTATTTCTTAAATGTTACAATTTTTAAGTTCCTAAGTGGGGGAAAAGACAGGAACCACCAATGGTTCCGATGAGTTTAAGGGGTTAAGCCCAAACCTTCATTATGTGTTATGTGTTATATGAACCATTTCATGTGGTAACTTTTGAGTTTTTCTAAGTCAAGTAACTTTTACAAGGCATTAAAATATCAGATATCAGTCTGGGTTCTGTTACTAGAACTGTAAATAATTCAAAAGTCTCCTAAAAAGGAGGCTTTAAGCTACTCTGAATGATTTTGTTTACATTGTAAACATTTAATTCTTGGTTGAGTTCTCTTGCTCTGCTGAAGTAAGTGGAGCGATTGTGTGCATTTGATTTTAAAGGCACAAAAAGGTTTGTTTACTTTAATCGTAGCAGTGGAGCCATGAACCCTCCTATTGTGGCTCAAAACAAAATGTGATTGTTCTTTTCCAAAAGAATCCCAAAAAAACAATCAATACATCAATTTCTGGCTTTATTTCAGTCTCCAAGACAACAGTTTCCTGCTCAACTGCAACCATGGCAACCACCTGTCCCACAAGCCAGCAGCATCAAGATCAAAGAGTTTCCAGCCTTACCTGTAATTGACGGGCCAACGCACCATCCACATGCGGTGGTAGGACAGGGAGGTGACTGAGAAGCAGGTGACCAAGGTGAGGGTGTAGAAGGTGGAGACGAAGACCTTGCAGAGGCCCTCGTTCCACTCGTAGCTGGAGTGCTTGCGCCGCAGCTGGATGACGCAGTACATGGTGATGGGGATGCCCATGTTGAGGATGTGCGTGCCGGCCAGCGTGCAGATGAGGAACTCCAGCGGCTTCCACTTCTTCTGCTTGGCGCTCACGCTCAGGATGCCCCAGGCGTTGGCCAGGATGGACACACCCGAGCACACCAGCCAGGGCAGCGCGTTGGTGCTGATGACCTCATCCTTCATGGTGCAGGAGCCTGCAGATGGCGGTGATGGCGGCAGGGGGTGGGAAGGCAAGAGGAAGAGGAGCGGTGGGCGTGGCAGCGGGCGGAGCTTGGCGCCAGGCCAGAGGGAGCATTCCTACTGGGGCAGGTGGGCCTTCTCCTGGACGGTTCGGATGGAGAGGGGCCAGAGTCAAAACATCTACCGGGGGGAGAAAAGACATTTCAGTGCAATTATCAAACAATCCAACAGTAAGTGCTCGGATTTAGACACTGTGATGATGCTCAAAGGCATCATTGTCATAACACAATCTTTTACCTCAAAAATGACTTTAAGGCCATACACACTGATCATGATACACACCGTGTTACTCATGCAAAGCACAAGCTATGTAAGTACTAATAGAGCCCTTAATTTGATTGGCAAGACGGGTCCATTAGGTGCTTTGCATCTAAAAAAAAAACAAGGAATATTTGGACACAGGGTCAAAAATATTCATACAACCACTTAGATTATTAATTCAGTGGTTCCAAAATGTCGGAACACTGTACCGACCAATAAACATGGTGGTCAGAGCTGCAAGCTATAGGGCCGTCTTGCTGCCAGTGGAACTGGTGCATAAAGTGGATGGAATAACGAAGAACTACCTCAGCATCCTTCAACACAACCTCAAACCATCAGCTAGGTGGATGAAAGTTGGACAAAATTGGATGTTCCAACAGGACAGTGACACCAAACAAATTAAAGGTGGTTGTAAAATGGATAAAGCCGGCTAACATTTGGCTTCTGCAGTGGCCTTCCTAAAATCCTGACCTCAACCCCTCAGAAAAATATGTCGGCTGGGTTCTGTGCCAAGAAACCAGGAAATTTAATTGAACTCTACCAATTCTGCTAAGAAGAGTGATCCAATATCCAACCAGAATTCTGCCAGAAACTTGTTGAAGGCTACAAAAAGTAAGTTGCCTTGTTATAAACCTCAGACCACAAGTGAAATAACAGGAACATGCCTGAAGCCACTTCATCCAACCTAACATTCCATAAATACTGTCTCTACCTTGTCCATGTGTCTTTGACAAGTCTTCGCAACCCTCCACCACCCCGTCACCTCTTTTTTAACTCTCTCATCTCTCATTCCTGGGTCATTCCTTACTATAGAGGTGGGACTGGCTTCCTACCACAAGCAGAATCCACCTGAACTCCAGGCCAAAGTTCTTTAAGTCCTCTCTCTTCTTTAGTCTCCTCCCAAATCATCACATGCTGATGGCATGGTCTGAACTAGTAAACCAAAATTTGGGAGTAGGAACATGCTTGAAGCCCCTCCTCCCAATCTAACATCTAATAAACACCATCTCTACCTTGTCCATGTGTCTTTGACAGGTCTTCGCAACCCTCCACCAAGGACTGGCTTCCTACCACAAGCAGAATCCACCTAAACTCCTCCCAAATCATCATATGCTGAGGGTTCTAGTATTGTTAGGAGGCAGTGGAACAAAAGGAACAAGATAAGAAAAAGGTGGAGAAGCAGAAGCAAAACCAAGCCAGTGTGCTCCAGCAGAGGGGAGGTGAGGCCGAACGCCAAATGGAGAGAAGGAGAGGTGGCTAAAGAATAGGAAAATCTGAAGATGGAAAGAAAGCTGAGGGAACGTGGAGGAGAGAGGATTACACAGAGAGTTTAAAAGAAGAAACAGAGACGCCTGAGCCGGAGGGAAGTTCAAGAAAGCAGAAGTGCAGAGTGAAGATGAGAGGAGAAACATGTAGGAGGTTGGGGGAGGGATGAAGGCTGGAGACAGGGAGACATAAAGAAAGATAAAGTGAATGAGATATGAGAACCAAATGAGTCCCACTGCTGGAACAGTCATGAATGCAAACTTTACATTTTGTTACACCAACAAATGAACCCTTGCCTCCAGCTTGCCGGGATGAGATGTCGATCTAATGCCATTTTTGATTAACCACTCATGTTGTCACACTCTCTGCTTTTGTCTTATACTTTTTCTTATTTGAAAGCACTTCTTTGAAAGTAACATCATCTCTAGAACTCAATCTACAGGTTTATTGATGCTATTTTGCAACAATATAGATGGTTTGGTAACTATAGATGGTTTGGTAACTTTTATCAATAATGTTTAAATAGTTAGTTAAATAGAGGATAGGTCGGGTCCCCTTGTGAGTCTTGGTTCCTCCCAAGGTTTCTTCCTCCAGCTCTGAGGGAGTTTTTCCTTGCCGCTGTCGCCGTTGGCTTGCTCAATGGGGGTCTTGGATCTTTCATGTCTTCATACGCTATTTCTTTTTTGTCTCTGTCTTTTATTAATTACTAATCATGTAAAGCTGCTTTGTGACGACAACAGTTGTAAAAAGCTATACAAATAAATTGGACTTGACTTGACTATTTTAAATAGAACTGGTATTAAGGACACTTCAGCAACTTTGATAGCCTTTCTTGCAATTTTTTCATGTTTAAAAAAGCAAAAAAGTGAAAAAAGGAGCCTAACTAATAGTAAGAGGCAACAGCCTGAGGCCTTTTTGTTGACTGTGACAACTAATGGAGACACATGGACTGGGAAGGACAACTGAGTGACAAGATTGAGGCAAAGCGTCACCACAGCTATCCAGCACAGCAGAAGTCTAGACAGTATGGACAAGTCCAATCACAGGCTGTATTGTGAAACCAGTCAGCAGCATTGCACCCATAGTAACTCACTCCATGATGATTACTCTAATTCACTCGTTTATGCCTGTTCCTCTCCCAATTCTAAGCTGAACGGTTTGTGAACGTGAAGTCATCAGATTACACTGTTCAAATATAATAAATGCTAGTGGTAAAGTTTTAAACATGTACAATTGGTTGTACAGTATGTATACCATGGTCAAGTCGATCATGCTTGCAGACCAGCTAAACCTCCAACCAAACTCCAAGCCAGTCAAGCAGCATAACCAGCATCAACATTTGCTGTGTCATATCCAATATAATAAATATTCCAAAAGATCTACACAGCATGTAGGCTAGCATGTCAGTAGCCTACGTTGTGAGGTGCGGCAATATTGTGATTCCCTCGAGTATTCAAAAACAGGCCTCAACCATCTTATTTGAGGTGTTAGCGGCAACAGAGCGGAGGAAACCACAACAAAACATTAGCATACACAGACCGTACCAGTGACAGTACCAGTCAGGGCGCCAGCTGAATCACGGCCATATTCTTCATTTAAATGAGACAATAACACATGTTAAACACATTGCCTATATGTGTCATCCGCAGTGCCGTCTCCTAAAAACACTACAAGACGGAAACGCACCAGCCCATCTGCTCCCTTTGTGCCAACGACGCAGCGCTGAGCAAAATATGATAATCAGCTCAATATTGTTCCCTCCGGAGCTACTCTGTGGAGAGGACAAAGAATAGTGAGGGCTGGTTATTGTCCTTCACAAAGCAGCCATATCCCTACATGATCTATTTCACTGTCAGGTTGACATTACGGTTTTGTATACAAGACACGACTGGCAGATCTTTGCTTTACATAATGTTGGTAAAGCTCCTGGAACCTGACAAGCTACACTATATGTCCAAATGTTTGTGGACATTCAGCTACAAAGGCACACACATACACAGCTTGTCTAGTCCCTGTAGAGAAGTACTACCAATAGAATAGGACTCTCTGGAGCAGATAAACATGAACCTACTGGCACCGTGCCTAATGCCAGGTGTGGGCTAGAGGGGTATAAAGCCTCCCAGCATTGAACTGTGGAGCAGTGGAACTGTATTCTCTGGCATGATGGTGCTCCATCCAGTACTTTTGGGATATGTAGGGGAGTTGGGGATGAGGTGGAGTGATGATCATCCAATATCCCGACCTCTTGCAATTGCTGAATGCAATCAAATCCTCACAGCAGTGCTCCAAAATCTGGTAGAAAGCCTTCCCTGGACAGTAGAGACAGTTAATTCAACAAAAATGGGATAAACTTTATTATAAATGAGCAGGTGTCCCAATACTTTACTCCAAATAGTGCATGTGATACTTTTGGCTTCCCAAATTCTTCTCTTAGCATATCCTAGCTTGGAAAGCTGGGGGTCAGAGCACAGAGTCAGCCAGGTTATGGTGCACATAGAGCAGAGAGAGGCTTAAGGTCCTTGCTTAAGGCCCAATAGCATCAGCTTAGCATACCTGGGTGTTGAACCCCAACCTTGTGCTCTAACCCAGTGTTTCTCAACCCTGGTCCTGAGAGCACCCTGACTTCACTGCTTTCCCTTCTCCCGAAACATCTGATTCAACTAATCAGTTCATTAACATGACCTTTCAGAGTTGCAGGGGTGTGGTAAAGCAGAGAAACCACTAAAATAGACCAGGGTTGTAACCAATGAGCCACTTCTGCTTGTGTTAAGGTCAATATGACAATTTTTAGATATTTAGGCATATTTGTGAGTTACACGTTATATCAGGTGGGTCTCCAAGCTACCACAGCGTTTTTACTGATACGTGGAGGGGAAGGAGGTGAGACGTGATAGCACTGATTAAAATTATTTCACTTTTCAAAGGTGTCCAAAAAGAATTACACTTTGATGGACGGTGCCAGAAACTAAGAATTCTGTCTTTTTTAAATGGCATGATATGCTGAAATGTGCTTAATATGAGTCGGTTTTGATTGACAACTGGCTGCCATGCAAGAATGTGTATTTCTATAGAAATATTGGACTAATCTAAAAATACTGCACCCATCTCTATTGCAAAGCCCTGTAGATGGCAGTAATGTCCCTCTGCTCTGTTAGAAAGCCTCTAAAAGATGCAAGACAGTAAGCTCTTATCTTCAAATGATATAATGGGTTTTGTTCTTGCTATCAGCAAGTCATCACTGGCTGATATGGCCTCACTGACAACACCACCCTGTGTTGTACAGCCTTCCAAGAAAAGATCAGCCACTGTTTCTCTGAAAGCGCTGAGAGATGATTGTCTTGATGATTGTCG
The DNA here is from genome assembly GCF_030463535.1 of Salminus brasiliensis. Classification (NCBI taxonomy): domain Eukaryota; kingdom Metazoa; phylum Chordata; class Actinopteri; order Characiformes; family Bryconidae; genus Salminus; species Salminus brasiliensis. The sequence goes on along the minus strand of NC_132883.1, from coordinate 37,262,986 downwards.
AACAATGGCTTTCAAATTTATTTTTCCAATCAATATAAGATCATCTAAAGGCTAGTTTGAGGAACATGCACTGGATTGTCATACTGTTGAAAAACCTTCTACTGGAACCCCCGGATGATTCCTCTGGGACTGAGTGAGGGGATGAGTAAGAAAGCTAAGTTCAGGTAATTCAGCTGATTTCCTCAGGCTAAATTAGAAAGATGACCTTGAGTTGAGGCAGCAGAAAGTGGCCATTCTCTGCTCTTTTCAAGAACATGAAATTCACTGTCGTCCGCTGACCTGGAACTCGGATTACGTGGATTTTTTGAAAAATAAAGTTTAACGTTCACAGTACAACAAACGAGTCCGGTGGGGGTGGTTGCCAGAGGGAGGAAGATTTTTCTGCTGAAGATTAAAACCTTTTAATTGGCGATTTAGTTTGTTTCATCAAAGCAAGGTCAGAAGACTTGGATCCATAAGATTAGTGAGCATAGTGATAATTGCTAAAATCTAATGATGTGGCCTGTATTATTTTATATTTGTGACCGATATTAGTTGGAGTCTGGAAAAGCAGAATGTTTAGGTGAGGCTGGGATAACATGCGTATGCTCTATTGATTTTACTGCATTTCTAACCCTAAAACTATCAATTTTCTTTTGCTCTGTTGTGGAAATCCAATAACCTTTTATAAATGTGTATGTGTTTTGTATTAATACTGGCATTAGCACTTAGCACAAATGTACATGAACAAATAGGGCTATGCAACGACATGGAAATTGTGGGCCAAAGCCAATTTTCAGTATTTTTCATGTACATATCTAAAGATGTTGATACATAAACTACGTCTAAAGGGTAGGCTTGATCTAGGTTAAGCACTAGAATACATGAACAAGAAACAAGAAAAATGGCCTGATAAGCTATTAGCATACAGATAATGAGGTCATCTCCAAGTAATGAGGAATCCCACCACACAGATGGCTGCCTATAACAGAGAAGACTTGCTACTGTTACTGTTCTGTAACGTTGTTTGGTATGGCTTGGTAAAAATCCTGCTTTTACAGCCGTTTTGGTCAAATGTTGGCCTACATGCTACTAGAGCCTACTGTTGTTTGTTTAGATGGGCAGACTACGAGGCAATTAGCTTTTTTGATTGACATTTTTTTTTTAATCATGTTGCACATGTTACAATGCTGGTGTAGCATGGTGTGCTTGCTTGGCAGGGGGTAGGGGAATCGAACCCTAAACTGCCACATGGATTTTACTAAGCTATATCAGCCGCAAATGATTCACAATGTTCATTCAGCATGAGATTTTGACAGAATGTTAAGGACTGTTAAATTAACTGCCATGCTCAAATGATGTCTGAAAATTGGGTAACAAGTTTAAGTGCATCTGTAACTAAACACTGCATAAGGCTGCTTAAGACAGAATGGACAGTGTTTTGTGAAAGCGCATATCATAAATACCACATCAGCCAGTCATAGAATAAGCATAACATTAAAAGGACAAATATATAACTGAGCTAATGGCTAAATTCCTCAGCAGAGGAGAAATGGCATAAGCATGGGGTGGGCTGGCATATTACAGAATGTGGGGTTTGCCAGACCTTGTGGCTTTATTTGCCAAGTATGACCAAACATACCCATGTTCTAAAACATTCCCATGTTCTAAAATAGATTTGTTGTCACCTGTTTAACATCATAGCTGGTCTATTATCTACACAAACATCAAGGCAAAAACTTAATCTATTAATTAATATCAGAGATCTTTGTGCTGAGAATCACAATGCCATTTTTTCTCCAATATCGTGCAACCCTATCCTTGACAAATGATTTATCTATCCATTACATGCTGAATGAACAGCTATTAAACTTTTAATTCAAGTTTAAAGCCACTTCAAATCACTCTCCATCAACAAAAAAGTTACTGAAATATAGTCTTGACTTATTTTGGAATGCAGAGCGTAGACAAAATTATTGACAGCCCCTTAAAAATGTGTTTCCGGAGCTGGAATGCTCTGATTCTTTTTTGAGATGTGGCTCAGACGCTTCATTCCTCATGCTATTTCAAGATAATGAGTTAATCACAGAAAATGCAGAATCGGTGGCTTTTGCTGGCATAAATCTGCACAATTTCACATAGCAGAGTTAGGAAATATGAATGAAATGGCTTGAAAACGGATTGGGTCAACCCAATATCATATCGGTGCACCAAACTTTCTGTTCTTAGCTGACAAAAGTCAAATCCAACATGGCCTTCTGCTGCAGAATGGGTTATATCTGCGCACCACTAGTTAGGAGTCTTGCCAAGAGGCACCAGTGGACCAGTGGATCAGTGGTAGACGCACTGGGTTATACATCTCTGGGTTGTAGGTTCAGCTAAGCCATCACTGCTGAGCTCTTGAGCAAGGCTCTTAATCCACTCTGTATCAGGGGCGCTGTGGAATGGCTGACCCTGTGCACTGACCCCAGCTTTCTATGCTCTGGAATATTCAATGTTTATTACTGGTGTTGTGTGATGTGCTTGTGCAGCCAGGGAATCGAACCCCAATCTAATTAACATTAATGGAACTTGGCACTTGACACTCTTATCCAGAACAGCTTACATTTGAATTATGGCACACAGGTAGGTGGATTGGGTGTTAGGAGTCTAGCCCAAGGACTCTTAATGGGGTAGCATGGTGGGCTTTGCTCAGCTGGAAAATCAAATCCTAGTCTACCAAAGGGTTACCAAACCTTAGGGGTGCAGGAAGGTCAACCCCAAGTTCCTCCAAGTCCCAAGTACTGTGTCTCAGTACACAGCCTTATAGTTGGATTACAGCCTCAGGCAGCCTTATTAATGCATGTGTAAGATGGTCAATCTTTATGATGACCATCTAGGCAGTTGCCTGACCCTGAAGCTTCTGACCTCAAACCTCTAGGCTATCAGCATTTCCAGAAACTCTGGGTACACCTAGAAACTCCACTTTAGGTGCCCTGAAATACTCCTCTCACCTCAGCTGTGAAACCACTCCTCTTACCTCAGCTGCTAAAGCTTCTCCCACCAGTAGTTCAAGTTGAAAGCGGGGTATCAAAAGCAGCACCTCACACAGAATAGACAATGACAGCAGGGTCCAAGGTCCAGGATTCATGCATCAGTCATTCAGCTGAGGCCCAGGGTTTTCAACAATGAGGACAAAAAAAAATGACCTTCTGTGAGTCAGAGACGGATTTCATTGTATTAGCTATTTTTGAGTGCACTCAATCCAAAGCGTGTGGCCGGGCTTTTTTCGGGACTCTGTGAAATTAAAAGCGTGCTCCAATGATTAATTGCACCAATTTCACAAGAACCAGTGACATTCCTACTGTCTCACTGCTTTAAAAACCTGACTGAACATAAGTGACACAAGTGGCTTGGTACCGTGGCTCCCCACTAAAAGCACTTGCAGGTTTAAAGCGAGCCACAACACGCAGGCCGCCATGTCTGTCTGACCTATTGCGACGGTTCGTGTACGTGTTAGGCAAACAAACTGAACGTGGGGTGCACTTGTTAGACAACATGCTAGCTGTAATCCTGACAGTAGAATTTAAATGAAGGAGCCTGCATGGGTGTTGCGTAAGAGAGCGGAATTAGATTAGATACCCTCCCACTCCTTATCCATGAGTAATGCACTGGTTTTGCAAATCAGATCGCTTCGCAAAGCGGCAGCGCTTGAAGTAGGGAAGGGGAGGGGGGGTTCATGTGCATCTGCACTTTCAAGAACTTAAAAAGCTGAAGACCGCAAGACAAATGGCTTTGTGCACATGCATTGCCGCTCTGCCATTAGTATGTAAATTGGATTTGTGCAGCCCGTCCAAGAGATAACCAAAAAGAACGATCTGACTGTGATCTGACTGAGAACATGCGTTAAAGTGTGTGTGTGTGTGTGTGTGTGTGTGTGTGTAAACCTGATATCACAGCAGTGGCATAATAATTCATGGGGAGTAAGGGGTATTTGAGCAAGGTTGATCATTTTTTATACAAGCCATGAGCAATTTGATCATGAGGTTCCTCCTGATCATGGAGTATGTTTATTCAGTGCCATTACTATTTACATAGTCATCAGAATATTATGACCACCCCTGATTTGGAATAAACTCGGCCCTTTATAACAGCTCCACTTACCATATAGGAGCACTTTGTAGTTCTATAATTACAGACTGTAGTCCATCTGTTTCTTTGCATAATGTCTTCCATGGTCAGAACCCCACAGGACCACCACAGAGCAGGTATTATTTGGGTGATGGGTCATTCTCAGCACTGTACATGACATGGTGGTGGTGTGTCAGTAGTGTGATGCACTGGTGGTATGAGTGGATCAGACACAGCTGTGCTGCTGGAGTTTTTAAACACCTCAGCGGCAGTGCTGGACTGAGAACAGTCCACCAACCATCCAGCCAACAGCATCCTGTGGGCACTGATGAAGGACTAGAAGATGACCAACACAAACTGTGCAACAACAGACAAGCTTCTGTCCCTGACTTTACATCTACAAGGACCAACTAGGTAAGAATGTTATATAGACTGGACAATGAGTGGACACTGGGTTTAAAAACTCCTGCCTGATCCTGTCGTACCACCAGCGCAACACACACTAACACAACCACTATTATGTCAGTGTCACTGCAGTGCTGAGAATGACCCACCACCCAAAAAATACCTGCTCTGTGGGGGTCCTGTGGGGTCCTGAGCATTGAACAACAGGGTGAAAGGAGACTAAGAAGTAAGAAGTCATTTCAAACCAGGGGTGGCCATAATATTCTGATATGACTGTGCATATTATCATGGCAATATTTTAAATATTTTGACAAATTATGTATTTGTATGTTAAGTGTGTCTTAAACTAGCTGTTGAGTAGTGTTTTGTGATATTTGCCATTACACCTCATTACCAACACAAACTGGTTGTGATGATAATGACACCTTGTGACTGGTTTCACCATCAGCATATTTTAAATATTAAAAAATCAAATTAAAATGCTAAACTAAATATCCTACTAACTAGCATATCAACTAATGTTCACTGTTTTATACAGTAGGGAGCTCAAGAGAATACAAAAGACCATAAAGGTAAAAAGGTAAGTGAACCCTTTGGAATGACCTGGATTTCTGCACTATGGCACTTTGCATTTAAATATAAGGCAACACTATACATGGATGGTCCATTGTAGATGATTCATATATTCATATATATATATAATAGTTATTCAGCTGAATGTTAGGTGAGCATCTCTGAGGCATCTATAATGGACCATCCAATTAAAGTGATACCAAATATAAAATATTCAAATTCTGTGTAAGCTCAGTTAAACATCATCTTGACATAATTAAAACAAAATTATTGGCATGATAAAAAAGAGCCCCTTATACAGTGTGCTGTTTGAGCCATTTGAGCTTTCCAACCTAAATACAGAAAAAGTTCTGCATTCAAATAAATTATTTGTTGCCTTTAGCCATGGCCCTCACCAGTCCATCAACCTAAACATCATCAAAAAAGTGCAGGAAGATGAACCAAGAATCTCACAGAAAAAGGGATGTGCACAAATCTCTCAAACAAGAATTGCAGGAGTCTTAGCTAGCTAAAATAATTTATACAGGCTGTGATATTTGCTGTGATACTTGCCAAAGGCAGTGTTACTGCATACTGACCTTGTAGGGTGCCTAAATGTTTGCTTTTTCTTTTTTGGTTATTTTTATAATCTATACAATATGGAAATTAAAATGTAAGGTTGCTTAAAATATCACATACCTTTTTTAGAAATTGGGTATCCTTTATTTGCTTAGCTATTAATAGTGACAGATATTTTGAGGGGGTGGCCAAATGTTTGTGTGGCACTGTAATTACAGGATTTCACATATTCATATTTGATCTTTGCTTTATCATTACAGGACAAATAATCTGATGATGATTTCAATGCCAGTGTAAAGGTCTTGCAAAGAGTAGCTTGCTTTCATAACATTGCATGGCCTTTTCCAGCCATTGGGAACCACTCATAACCTTGATTGGCAGTTGTTAGCCAATAAAACATGATGAAACAAGACAAAAGGACCCAGCAAGTAGGGCTGGGCGATATGGTAATATATAAAGCCATTTTCACCATACATGATATTTATCATGATATTCTGACACAATGCATCAGTAGCAGCTGATTCTTAAAAACTGCTATCCAGTTATCATCCCATTCTTAGTACACTGATTTTTATTCAGCCCTTCATTCAGTTAAATAGGACTAATTACACTCTCTAAAATGTGCAGTTGGTCAGTGTTCTTTAAGCACTGACGACCCCTACGGTATACTCAGAAATATCACAATAACAAAATTAAATATATCGTCATACTGCCCACCCTCCACCAGCGGGTAGATCTAATGTCAAAGCAAGGTCAAAAAAAGGGGTGTTTAAAAAACGCTGAAGTTGCTAATGATGAATTAGACGCCCTTTCCTCAACGTCCTTGTAGTGTTGCCTAATTCCTGCACAAAACATGGTCATCTGACATTGGAGTGACATAATGTGCTTTAAATATGCAGTGTTTATGTTCACGATAAGCATTTGAAATGCCCTAAAATAACTGCTCCCCCCCACCCATCACCCCTCCAGCTGCGCCTCAGTTTCAGAAGACGTCATTCTCCGTGCTTTGGGGTGTGACGCTGACCTACATCTTTTCATGCAGCAGAGTTGGTTGGTTTTTTGTACAGAAGCACGCTGATTAAAATGAATGTGTGTTGCCAGAAAGCACAGGTCTATAAGGCTGCAGAAAGCATCGGAGGCTCTGTCTTGTCAGAAAAATCTACGTCACCCACATGTGTGTGAGAGTGCGACAGCACGAGAGACAGAGAGAAAGAAAGAGTGAGTGTATGTAAGAGAGAGAGAGAGAGAGTAGAGAGTGACTAACAACCTAGTTGAGGTGGATCAAAGTGCAGCAGCCTCAGTATTAGGGGCTCATTAAAACGGTGGCTTCTGTTCCGTTGTTGATACGCCATGTGGAGAAGTGCGTGGAGAGCTCGTCTGCGAGGACAGGGACCCGAGTGGAAACACTCCGCTTGTAATTGCAGAGAGAAGAGAGTTTCCAAAACAAAATTAAAGTCAGAGCGTCTGGCAGGGGCGCGACAGAAAGCAGGCCTGCATGTGAAAAGGCACGGACTGGGGGGGCAGTGCCCGTTCCTGACAGTGCGGGGATTAGGGGGATTTTCTCGTAAATTAATTTCGCCCTCGGTCAAGAAAGTTCGGTACGTCCGGGATGTGCCTGGAGAATAAAAAAATAGTTCCTAGTCCTAGTTTTACATCTTTCTCTCTCTCTCTCTCTCCCGCACACTCTCTCACTTCTACATGTAATGACTGGCTGCCTATGGAACACTTCAGTAGCCTACTTATGGTTTTCATGTTTAGCATATTCATGCTGTATTTCCTACACATAGGTTAGGTGTCCCTAACCTAGGTGTCCCTCCACTAGTATACTGATGGCCACTCAGTGTATATTTCATCCCAGAAGAAGAACACGCAGTGTCACTAATCCAAAGCATCACTCTTTTCCTAAAATCCCATCCTTTAAGCTCATGGGGTGCTTTGGAAAATATAGAAGGTTTAGCATTTTTTATTTGATGCCTTATAGAAGCTGACTTGACCTGAGCTGACTTGATGAATATCCAAATAAGTTAACAAATGCTCAGATATCCATTTATTGGATATTGGTGCTTCCCTTGGTTTGTTTCAGACCTGTAGAAAACACTGTCATGTAGACAATCAGGGGGACAGGGCACCTGTTTAGGGTCACCAAGGCCCTGTTTACACCTGGTCAATTTATGCATCTTAAGTATCAGGATTATTATATCTGGGTAAGGCCGAGCCACATAAAAATGCAAGTGTAAACACACCCAAGAAGCATTTAAACCTGATACTAATCACTCAAACCATTTCAGGATGAGGCCTGTGACACATTTGAGCCACATGTTATAGCAGTGTAAACACATCTGTGTATTTTTACAAGACACATCCGTCAACCAAAGCCCCTCCCTGTAAAACTGAAACACCAGTAATAACTGCTGTCTTACACAGTGATCAGACTTCAGTCTGACTATCCTGAGATGCATTTGACTATCCAGTGTAAACAGCCCTGAAATGACTTGAAATGCCTCTGTAATTATTAATTACTCATAACTCAAACATACTGAAAATCTGTATCTGGAAAATACAGATGCAATTCTGTAAAAAACTGTTGTACACTTTGGCAGCTTCCGTCAAATTACACGGACCCAAATTACACCAATTCTTTATGGGTAACGTTAGTACACATCGCTCTTCAGCGAACATACTTCTGCACAGTGTGGAGCATGAAAGCTGTAGGAGCTCAGTGTGTGGGTGGAATGTGGGTGCTAGGCTAAAAGCTAATCCAGCCTACTGGCAACAATCTCTTCATAAACATAAACTAGACATAAACTAGCCAGAGCCCACCATAAAAAAATAACAGGGTTGTAAACTGCCATGTAAAAAACGCACCTGAGCATTTTTTACCTCAACCAAAATCCCAAACTTAATATTTATTTAGCAAAGAACAAGTTAAAATTTCTAATAAATGCATCATAAAACATATATATTTCACTAGGTCTTCCAAAAGACTTTCTGGAAAGGCAAATAGTTTGTATCATGGAGCTGCCCAAGGACTAATATTGCTGTATTGCCATAGCTGGGAATAATTTGCGATAAAATGGGTTAATGACTTGCTGAGCTCAAGGGTCTGAACTGAGCTAGTCTATACCCAAACTCCCCAGTCCACCCAGTTCACGCCTCCTACCCCCATCCCAGAAAAAGCGTAATGGGTACCATAATACTGGCACCTTCGTCTGCATTCTAGGCCATGTCGAACCTTAACGGCCATGTCATTTACTGTCTAAACGAATGCAATAACTGTTCACAAACAGCTCTGCAATATACCCCCCCCCCCCCACATTTGCTTGATGTTACTAATAACACAACACAAATTACTCAGAGGACTGACTTCAGTGCTGACTCACGTCTTCCATGTAAGGCATTGAATGAAGACAGGATAAAGACAGAAGCCTAAACATATCAGAGGGGCTAACATGTCAATTCTGCTTACCCTTAAGGTCTCTACCATGTTCATATGTTTTAGGGGGGTCCTATGGCTACTGAATTGTTATAGCAGTTTTTTGTGTTATAAAATAATACAAAAATTATGCTAGCTGTATTAATGTAATATGTTGTGGAGATGATTGCCGAAATATGTATGTGGCTTGGGGGAGTAGGAGGGATGGACTCCACAAGACCTCTAAAGGTCTGGAATCAATAGGACTGCAGCAGTTACAAGTTACAAGGTAGGGCCTACATGGATTCCATCAATGAGCTATGGGCTCTCATGACTCTGTTGGCAGTTCACCAGTTGTCCACTAAGCACAGCATAAACACACCAACTTCAAGAACTAACTGTTCACTTGTTGTCTAATATTTAGGCTAGTCAATCTTTATATCATTTCTTTGTACTATAAACTTAAAATTATGCTATTAATGTAACATGCTTTGGAGATGATATGTGCCAAAATATCTGGTTTGGGGGAGTAGGAGGGATGGATGCCACAAGAACTCACCAGAAGGTCTGGAATCAATATGATTGCAGCAGTTCCAGGTTACAAGGTGGGGCCTCCATTAATTGCATCAATCAGATTGCTGGATCCATTAATTGAACACCCCACAAAAGACCTGCTGTTTTGATGTTTGGAAGGTGTTCTGACCCAGACGTCTAGCCATCTCAATAATTGACCCTTGCCAAAGCATGCTCATGTCCTTGCGCTTGCCTATTTCTCCAGCTTCCAACACACCAACTTCCAGAACTGACTGTTCACTTGCTGTCTAATATGCAGATCCCTTCCCCTCTTCCTCAGTGCTGTTCATTTTACCTGTCAGTGGTTTCACAGTTACAGCTCATCACTGTATATAAAGCAAATGTTATTGTGATTATGCAGTAGTTTATGAGTCATATGTTCACATTTCAAGGCCTAATCATTCCTGAGAACCTAAAAATATGTCATGAAACCTAGTACCTGCAGGGTTAGTGGTAGACTTCAGATAACTCAAGGCACTGTCCTACAACACACATGTAACCACATCAGTCAGCTGCACTTCTGTACGCAGACAGCAGTTCCTAGCTCTAGTTTCAGCGCAATTATCTACATGGAGGTTCACTAGCAAACCGCCCTAACTGCATCCGAAACGCAGTGCCGACGAGAGCAAAGTGAGCTAATTACTCTAATGAATATGGATGGGGCGAGTACTATGCTCAGCAACAAAATGTTTAACTTGTAAAATGCTAAATTACATGAACAACTAAGCGGAGCAGCAAACTGCCAGGAGAGTTGCTGAGGTTGAAGCTGAGCCAGAAACCTGAAAGATGTGCTCCAGGGAAATGGAATATTTAGTGATTCCTTCAAGTGGATCTTGAAGACCACACAGAGTAATTGGTGACTTATTGCTCAACCTAGTCATATGAGTTTAGTAATCTTGGGATTAGGCCAGCTGACCGCTTGAAGCCCTTCAGAACGCAAAGTGCCGTGAGTTCTGGCCTGTGGATCAAGGTTCTGTGGTTCTACCAAGGACGGAATGGTATTAACACATGGGATCCCATGGCAACCACTAGGCAACATCATAGCAACCACTTGGGAAACCATAGCAACCTCCTAGAAAAACCATAGTAACCACCTAGTAACCTAGTAGATGGGAATAAACAGTAAACAAATGTCAGCTGCAGCTCGTTTACTTATTAATACTGGGATGCAGTTAGAAGATCAATGTGCCAACCCAAGCTATGATATGATTGATATGATTGGCTGAGGCAGGAATTTCCATGTATGCTGTGGTATACTCAATTTAACTTCAACAAAGGCACAAATAGCAGCAAACTGTACTGACACTGTAACCGCCTCATCCCCACATCTTGTTTGGCGAAGATAGTCTGGATCTATGAACAGTCTTAATCCAGCACTCATACTGCATGTCAATAAGGCCGCAACAGAGCTGTTTTGGAAAGAAATCATCAATCCATATCGTCAATCTTCAGGAAAAGTTGCATTCACCAAAATATGCATGTGATTGCATGAACACCTTGGGGAGCGCTGACTCTATTACAGAGGTGTTTGAGATTTATCCGTTAGACTTAGCTTCGAAACCCATGGGAAATCACCCGGGGGCCGCACCTCCCGAACTGCTGACCTCATCGCAGCACATCATACCTCATCGTGGCGTGATGATTTGACTCATCATAGATTCTCCTTGCAGTGGTGTTCCGTTTGCTCTGACACGGCACTCTAACGGCCCGTTTTTTTTAAGATCACGAGTAATAGGTTCTAATTATCCGCTCACCTCCCTGCTCACAAATAAGCTCCCGGAATTTACATTTAAATCACTTCCAAGGCCCACGCGAGGAAGCCATTTGCACAGGTGACTGACTCACTCCATCATCTGCGACAGTCTAGCATCCTTTTTAATCTGTGTTTGGAGTGTTTTAAGTAGTCAATAAGATTTTGGTTAACAAATGTCTAGATACCATATAAATGCTGTGTTTGGTGTGTTCCCTTTCGTTCGAAAAGGGGTCAAGCCATTTCCCTGCCCTTTGGGCCTTTGTGCCAGTGTCCTTCACTTTTAAAAATAAAGGTTGTAGGAAGACATGACACCATTATTTCTTTTTTTATACCAATACTAAAACCTTTTTCTGATATTTACATCTTTTATAGTACTAAGCTTTAAAATGAGCTATTATTAATTCACCTGATTTTCAACATTTATGCATAATTAAATGGTTAAGATGTAAACAAAATCATTCACAGTGGTTTGATGTCAAATGCTAAGTATTGTACAGAGTATACCCTAAAAAATAAAGGTGCTACAAAGTGTTCTTAAAGTAGTGCCTTTAATGAACCATATATGAATCCATAATCATGTTAAAAAGAACATTGAAATTAGTAAATAACCTTTGCATCCACTTATAACCCCTTATTAAGCCCTAAGCGTATCAATCAGTCATTAATACTAATGCAGAAGCTATGGAGTCCCACAAGGTTCTATTTTGGGGCCTATATACAGGGGCAGTGGTGGCTCAGCGGTTAGAGCGCCGGGATATCGATAACAGGGTTGTGGGTTCGATTCCCGGGCTCGGCAAGCTGCCGCTGTTGGGCCCTTGAGCAAGGCCCTTTACCCTCTCTGCTCCCCGGGCGCTGGAGTTGGCTGCCCACCGCTCTGGGTGTGTGTGTGTGTGTGTACTCACTGCCCCTAACACGTGTGTGTGTGTGAGTGTGTGTTCACTACCAGATGGGTTAAATGCGGAGGACACATTTCGCTGTACAGTCCACACTGTACAGTGACGAATACGTGCACCTTTATCCTTTATCCTTTATCCTTATCCTTTATAAAAATGTTGTTAGTTAAGACAGCATTGTCATTATGAGAGTGAAGACAGCATTGTCATTATGAGAGTGACGGTAGTGTGGGCTTACATATAGAGTCTTCGGGGTTAGCCCAAAACACACACACACTTACAAAAATGCTACTGTATGGAACCAGAAATGATTATTCTATGGTATCACTTAAATAACCCTTTGTAGCACCTTTTTTAAGAGTGTAGTTTAGAATTAAACCAGGTGACTTAAGTGTTTAATGCCTCTAAAGTTTCATCATATAAAGTTTTTACATGAAGTGATTATGAATATGCAGGCTGTTGTCTAAGACAGTGTTCTACAATTGACTTGAGATAAGAACAATTTTGGCCTTAAATCTTTTTTTGAACCAATGTATGGCGGAGAGGTATAGCACATGCAGACAAAGGAACTCCCTAAAGACAAAAAACTCCCTAAAGACAAAAAACATAATTTTATAATTTTTTTAACACTACATATAAAGCCAAGAAGACATGTATGGTCTCCATGTTGACTTTGTGTTTAGTAGTATCTAAGCTTAGAAGTATCTTTAGATCCTAGTCCATATAAACTAGCTAAGGGTATTTTCTGAGTAAACAGTGAAGCACTTTTGGAAGTCACACTGGATAAGAGTGTCTTCTAAATGCCTTAAAAGTAAATGTAAGTTAACTGGTCGTTTTACATCATAAAAATAAATATAATAGCTATATATTTGTGTTGTAAACATCATGTTGACCACTGTAAACCCTAACCCTAAAATATATTGTATCAAACTACTCTGGGTGAATTTGTGTACATGACAATGAACAAATGTAGAAATGTTTATACAGTATAGTTAATAACAGTAGAGTTCCCCTTTAAGATTGACTTCTAATATACATTAGGCTATCATGCTGCAACTAACTTTGACCCCAAAACTGATTTTGATAAACATGCAAATTAAACAAAGAGGAAAAATAGAAAGAAATGCTTTTGGATTGTCAGGAATAACCCAAGAACCAACCAAGACACAGGCCTGCCATGACCTGGAAGCTGCTAGAACACCAGCCTCACTGTCTACAGTTAAGCCAGTTTTACATCCCCATGGACTGAGAGGCTGCCGTCCAAGAATGAAGCCCAAACTCCAAAATCAACACCTTCAAGCTGGACTAAAGTTTGCAACTGAGCACATGCACAAAGAAAAAAGCCTTCTGAAGGAAAGTTTTATGGACAAAGATTGAGTTGGACCACAATGACTAGAGGTGTCTTGACGTGTGTGGAAAAGTAAAAGTCAGGCTTTCAACCCCCAAAACACTGAACCAGCTGTTAAGCATGGTGGTGGGAGCATCATACCCATATATCTGTAAACACTGCACAAAGTGTATGGAATAATGAAGAAGGAAGATCTCAGAATTCTTCAGCATAACTTCAAACCATCAGCTAGACAGTAGAAACTTAGTTAATTTGGTGATCCAACAGGAGAATTGCTCTTTAAAAGCCAGGCCAGATAATTGTTTGGTTAGATTAGCTTAGCTCAAGCAACTCCAACGCTCGACTACCCCACAGGAATGAACACAGAGCTGATCCATTTTTTGCTTATATCGATACCGATACCCATCGATTCTTATGTGCCATCCCTCTCACGCCTCAGAGCTCTTGAAAGAACCACCATGTCTTTAGGGAACCAACGATGGTTCTCCTATGGAATCCCTTTACAGAGAAGAGCAGTGCTCTCAGACTGTGGGAAATAAGAGACGTCTGTCTGGATCATCACTTGGAAATTCTTTGTTCTAAACTGCTCTGAGCTAATGTGTATCATGAGGGCAGGAGGAGGGGAGGAGGTGGGGGTGCATACAGTTCTGGGCACTCGCTGTCCAGCTGATCATGGCTTAGCACAGCCATGTAGAGTAATACAGAGCTCTGGACGTGGCTAATGAGAGCCCTGACCCTAATAGTTAAGCCATGCACATACACCTTGAGTTGAACAGAGCAAACATCCAACTCCAGCTGAGGCATGGGCTGTGTTCTCATCCAGAACAGCGGGTCCTGAGGGCTGATAGCAATAAGAGGGGCAACAGAAATAGAAATGACAGTGACAGTAACAGTTACAGTGCACACTGCTTCCACACTGCAGCCACACAGTGGAGGGTTTAGTGATTAGATGGCAACCCATTCTTGCTGCACAGGGATGCACGTAGCTACAGCAGAGGACTGAATAGACATAATAGACATAATAGGGTCATCAAAAGCTTCAGCTCTGCTCCACATCATTGAGAACATCTCAGGTGTAGCCTCGGACCACTCTCATTCCCCGTCACTACTGGTGGGCTTCACTCTCACTCACAAAAAGTGGTGGAGCTTTGGATGGAGTTGAAGTTGGCTCCTTGTGCGAATCCCCCGGTCCACCTTAAACGGTGCAGTCGTTGAACTTAACGGTATGGACCTCTTTAGTTTAACAGTGGCATCTTTTAAGGTGGACCGGGGAATTCGAACAAGACGCTGAAGACGTGAATATGAAGCCAACTTCATCCTCTGGTCTTCAGGCGTGGAAGGTGGGCTTTCCAGACGCACATCGTACAGCCATAGCAGCTGAAGCCCCCTGCCCATGGAGACCCCCACACACGCTGAATAAGACTGAACTAAACCCATCGCGTGTCGCCTGTATGTCTCCTTACCTCGACTGGATTTCGTCGAAAAGCAGACCCCCGGTGCTCGCTGGCTCGCGCTATGTCCACGCAGCCCTCCTTTGTGTTTCTTTATTCCAATTCAAAAAACGGCTCGCCGCAGCGGCAACGTCGCCCCGCGAGGAAAATGGCAACCATATGGCCGGACGTGGTGGGCTAACGGTACATCCCTCATCGCGTCGGATCCCCCTCATTCGCTCGACATCCGAAGCCGATCGCCCTTCACAGGCAGTTGAAGCGCGGGGAGGAGCGCGCGCGCAGGGAAAGGCGTCCGGTCCGGTCCGCGCACCGCCGTGTTCGAGCGAACACTGCCTCCTCTCTCTCTCACACACACACACACAGAGAAACACACACACACACACACACCTCACACTCGTACATACACACCGCCCATTGAGCAGCTGTAGGAGGAGGAGGAGGAGGAGGAGGCAGCGATGAATGGAGTAGGAAGAGTGGATCACATGCTGATTCCATCCATGCTCCTCTTCGTCAGCTCATGATGAAGGGCTGCCTCCCTCCCGTCCGTTCCAGGGGTCATCGGATCCGCGCGACCCCCCAGGGCCAGCACTTCTCGCCTGGGGTCAACTTTGCCCGTAGATTGCCGTAAAAAAAAGCTGACAGTGGTCTTCAGTTATATCCCAACATCTAAACATCTCAAATAACTGACCCCAAAAGCCATGTAGGCAGAGCTATAGTCAGATATATGTGTATACAGTACCATAATACAGTGCATTATGATCAGTTATTCATTTTTCAGGAGATACTGTATTTGTAAGGAGTTGTGAGGCGCTGCACTTCAAAGGACAATAGGTGGGTTTCCAAAACTGAAGCTGAAAAAATGATTCTAAGAGACTGAGGAAGTGGGACTCCTAACAACCATGCAAGACAAGGTTGGGGCAGCTGTGGCCTAAAGGTTAGAGAAGGAGGCTAGAAGGTCACTGGTTTGATCCCCAGGACCTCCACAGATGAGGTGCCCTTCAGCAAGGCCCTCCCAACCCCCACACCTGCTTCCTAGGTGCAGAGGATGAGGATTCTGCCTACAGTTCTCGGTGTGTGTTCTCACTGCCCTCATCACTGGTGTGTGTTAAATGAGGAGGCTGAATTGTAATTCTACTGTAATCTTAAGCTTTCATCTTTGGGAGAGAGGAGAACATCAAGCTCCATGCTTGCTCTAGCTCTGGTGTAGCAATTTTGGAGGACCAAGTAAAAGACAGGAGTGGAGACCACTGGGTAAACAATTATACATGTCTCAGGTCCTCTCTGGCAACAGTAACTACAGCTGGTCCCTGCAAACTGTGGCTTCGTTGGCTCCTTTCAAATTTCACATTTATTTTGACCCATCTAAGAAATCTAGGAAAAGACTGGGCATATACATTGTCTATATATACTATATAGACAAAAGTATTGGGACAACTGCTCATTCTTTGTTATTAAAAAAATCCTGATCCTGCTTTTGTTGGCGTAACTGTCTCTACTGTCCAGGGATGGCTTTCTACTAGTTTTTTTGGAGCACTGATGTGATGATTTGATTGCATTCAAGATTGTTAGTGAGGTCAGTAGTTGGATGATGACCACCTTAACTCTATCCCCCAACTCCCCAGCTCATCACAAAAGTATTGGATGAAGCGCCACCGTCATTCCAGAGAACACAGTTCCACTGCTCCACAGCTCAATGCTGGGTTGACGTTATACCCTTCTAGCCCACACCTGGCATTAGGTTCATGTTTATCTGCTCCAGATAGTCCTATTCTATTGGCAGTACTTATTTACAGGGATAGACAAGCTGTGTGTGTGCATTTGCAGTTCTGTGTCAGCAGTTGGTGCAATTTAGTAGCTGAATGCATTCATTAGAAGGGGTGTCCACAAACCTTTTGTAGTATACATATATTGTATGTCACCTATACAGTATTTTCATACCACACAAATATATCTATGGGATATTTCAGATATTGTAATATATGTCATATATTTGATATATATGTGTGTGTGTGTGTGTGTGTGTGTGTGTGTGTGTGTATTTTGCTGTATAACAGATTTCTGTATGGACTAGCAGCACAATGTGAGACATCATTCTTGCCATGGGAGGTGAGGGATCTATGCATCTTGCATAGTTAGCATATAGCAAGAAGCAGCACGTTCCAAAAGATCATGCATGCTCTTCATCCTCTTCACTGATTCCTCATTACGCTCATCAGCGGGATCAGAACTCAGCTCCTGAACTGGACACAGAAGATTGAAGTGCAGCCTGTGTGAAGCTCTACCAGATGATAATACTAAGCACTCTTGACAATGAAGATGCCAAAAAAGGTACTTTGCTCAAAGCCACAGAAGAACCACTTACGGTGTCCTGAAGAGCCTTTCAGTGGATGGCTTCGTCAATGAGATGTGAGGGTGATGGAAGCTCCATTAAATGTAAAGATTCAATGAAGACCCCCTTAAACTGGCAGAGAACTTTTACATTATGTAAAGTTTCCTTTTTATTTAACGGGAATATTTTAAAGGAAACCAGTGAAATGACTGCTCACGGTAACCTACCCAACACTGCAGATGCATCGGATGGAGATCAGGCTGAAATATGCTGGAGGAGAACTTCTTTAATGTGAATCTCACTTCCACACACAATCCACACGCACTCCTCTTTTACACTGCATGTTTCCATTGACATTGTAGCACTGTTACGTAACTCAACTTCTTCACGAGTTGGTGAATGCATGAATAAAGCTTCCCTGGAGGCTGCGGTTGCAGCCAGTGAGAAAAATACGCAAAGGACCCACTCAATGAACTGGGGCGCGAGAGCCAGCGATTTTAAATAGCAGCTCAATTATATTGAGCTTATTAATATCAGCTTGAGCAGCGTCAATCTTTCACCAGTGCTGATTAGTTTAGTGCAGTATTTTGAGGCATAATTCACAAAAGAGAAATCCTATTGAGAGCCTATTAATGTCTTAAGTAGTGACGGATTCAAGACACCCAAGAATTTAAGATATGCATTTTTATAATATTTATTTACGTTAATTTCTTGAATCAATACTTATGCAGCTATGCTAGCAATGCAACCCAGTATTAGTATTTACACTGTTACGCATTACTTAGTAGGTGGTAATGCTGTAGATAGACCTAGGCTATAATAAGTGGCTACACCGCCAAATAACTTATGTACAGTTGTTTGAACTGATGATTTTGGGATCTGCATTTGTTTAAAAATGGCTCCAATAGACATTCCTGATTTGTATAAATCTACAATCATCCTCCTCGTGTCTGCGCTGAGCTCCTTGAACTTTCCCATTGTACTGCGTGTGGCACAGAGAAGCTGCCAGCTGTAGTCAATCATGAGCAGGATGTTAAGAGGCCTCCGCCTGGGCAGGATAATGGACACTTCAAGAAAATTTCAGCACCACTGAATACTTAATAATGTGAGTGGAAGTATGTATACTTTCAGCCGTACTATCTACATATAGACGATGTACACTGCATGTCCAAATGTTTGTGGACACCCCTTCTAACGAATGCATTCAGCCACTCTAAGTTGCACCCATTGCTGACACACATGTGCAAATGTGCACACACCCACAGCCAGTACAGTCCCTGTATAGAAGTACTGCCAATAGAATAGGACTCTCTAGAGCAGATTAATATGAACCTATTGGCATCATGCCTAATGCCAGGCTTGCAAGTAGCAAGATAAACTCTTTTCTTAATATCCTTGATTTTGGAAGAAACAAGGAATGAACAGGTGTCCCAATAGTTTTGTCAATATAGTGTATGTAACAGACAATCACACAAACTCATGTTTCATGTATTTCATTTGTGCTTTTAGCTTTTCAAAAACACATTTAATGATGTTAAGGTCTGGACTCTGGGGTTTTTCTTCACCAGCAAGTTCCACAGTTTGACTAAATCAAATGTTCTTATTTCCTTTTCTCCACAAAGGCTTCTTGATCAACTCCACAGCATTGAGTTTCTCCTGTCCTTCAAAGATAACAATGTTTTAAATGGATTTATGAAATATGTGATGTTTGGGATGCCTGAAGTTCCATCTCCTCCCAAACTAACATCCTATAAAGGACCATCTCTACCTTCCATGACCCATGGCAAAGCTTCCCTTTAACTCAGTCATACCTCTCATTCCTAACTCCACTTATCAAGAGGGATCTGGCCATCTAGCTCATAGCAGAAGCTACCTGACCTTGAACCAGCCCACGTTCTCAGAGTTCTGTCCCTTTTACATTCATACATTCTCCTTACATACCATATATATACTGAGGGCATGGTCTGAACTCGCAAATAGCTGTTTATCTGATGTTTATCTCATGATATCATCAGTTGTACTCAGTCTCCTATATTATCATCATCTTTTGTGATGTGTAATAGCCCCCCCCCCCCCCCCGGCATGCACATTACTCTCAAAGTTAATTAAAAATATGAAAGCACTTAGGTGGTCCTTTTTTCATTTCAGTTAAGGAGCAGAGCGCTCCACATTGAAGTAGGCCGAGGAGCATTTAGTAGCGCATTAGCATTCGCCAGCATTTGTGGAAAGGTGTGCTGCTGCACCTCCATCAGCCTCCTGAGGTTTGAAGGAGGTTGGTGGTTGCGATGGTGAGAAAAGAAATAATGGGCTATGCAGCATCCACCCAGGCTCACTTAATGATCCCAAGGCAGAGGCATTTATGTTTAAAACACCATCCAGCTTCCAACACATGCTGCTCATTTGCTGCCTGATATATAGATCCCATCCCTTCACAGGTGCCACAGGTACCAGATAATCAGTGTTGTGAGGTGGGTCCTCCATGTCAGTTTAATGTTTTAATGTTATGGCTGATCGCTATATAGACTGAGAGTGTTGTTCTGCACTTCTTCACAGAGCTTTGTGCAGAATAGGACTATATGAGTCTGAAAGCCAGCGACTGTGGAAGCCAACAGCTCTGGAAGCCTGGCTGCACAAGTGTTACATAATAACACAGAGGCGCCCCCTGTGATTCACACAGATATGTATGTATATGTTGCATGAATGGACTCAATGTCATTCATGGTAAGGAACAAAGACAGACCAGTAGTGTTCAACGCTGTTTTAGCATTTCATGAAGTAATACCTTAAGACAGATGTGAATCAAAATATTACACTATTAACCAAGTATTAAAACAAATTTATGATAAAGAAGGGAATATCATATTAGCATCATTTTAATCTATTAGAAACATTTTATCTGCAACCAAATTTGCTTAATATTGTTGATAAAGGTTGATTCCAAACGTCAAATGGTATGTTTTGTTCACATGCATTTGATGAAAATTTTGCTAAATGCTTCACAGAGAACAACCTTTTGTACATTTCAGTGCAAAATGACGGTTTATTTTCATTTTTACATATTAAAAAATAAAAGTATGCAAAAAGTATGGCACATTTTATGTCGCTGCTGTCCAATGAAAAACAAATTCTGGATGACTTGACCAATAGAAATGCTCTAAATGACTTAGAATAAACTCTTTACATTGACTTCCATTTAAAGTGAAGAACATTTTTGCCTTTTGGAGATAGCGACAATATGTTATATTTATTATTTTTTTTTAATCTTAATAAAAAAAAACATTCAGCAAATGCATAGAAACTGTGCTCTAAAATGTGTTTACTTTGTTTTTAAGGGTTTAACTTGTTTAAATAATATTCTTGTTTTTTTTTTATTTTTTTGTTGAAAAAAACAAACTGTGTTATTTGAACAGGGGGATCCAAACTTTTGCATTCAACAATAAACGCACTGATAAGGAGCCAACGTTAATGCTTTGTGTGTTTCTAACTTAATTTAGCTGGACTGGCGCCCTGTCCAGGGGGTATTCCTGCATTGCGCCCACTGATTCCGGGTAGAACCGCAACTCTGACCAGGAAAAAGCGGACAAGAAGATGAGCAGATGGACGGATAACTGGATTTATGAAGAGGGCAGTTGAAGTCCTGCATTGTAATTGGCTGACCCACTCTTACAACTGCTTTCATAAAGCAGCAACTAAATACATTATGACGGAAAAACTCCACCAGTGTTCCATAAATGATGTTTATTATGGTATTTGTGCATTGCAAAGCCACCATAGCAACACCATGACAACCACTTAGAAACCACCTGGGATACCATAGCAAATGCCTTACAAACCTCCTAACAATAGCCTAGCAGCATCATACCAACCAGCTTGCAACACTGTAGCAATCCCTTTGAATAGCACAGCAACTACCTAGCAACAACCTTACAACCACTAAGCAACTCCATAGCAACCACAATACCATAATAACAGCCTAGCAACTACCTGGAAGTGGGAACAACATAATTTTCTCACTCCATCGCATGAATCTTCTCATCTAGCCAAAATGTTGACAGAGAACCCCTAAGAATTGCAGCAAAGTTCACTTAATAACACTCAAAAACCAATTTCCGTATCCCACAATAGTGACGAAGCAAAGGTGGAACAAAGGTGGAATGATCTTCCAAAGGTCATCACTCACAGAGATATTGCTATGATTGAAACAGCCTTTTAAAGCAGGTGGTGGCGTATCCCTTAAACTGCAACTCTGCAGCTTTTGGACTGCAGACTTGAATCACACCAGACAACCCATTTCACCGCTGTGCAATAAAAAACAAAACAAAAACATGTATCTACATTTTGGTCTGTTTTTAGTTTTCTCCATGGTTTGAACCCTGCAGCTGCTCTTTGTACACTGTGTACATGATTCTGGATGAATGGACCAATAGAAATGCTCTAAATTATTTGAAATAAGCTCTTTTCAAAGTTAAGAGCCTTTTCCTGTAAAGTCACCATTTTGAAGATACATGCTTTTTTTCCATTGGACAGCGATGAATTGCACTGAGAGGACGACTAGATAGGTTTTCCTAAGACTGGAAAAATTCAGGCCTTCACCACCTTAAATTGTTTTCAGCTGCCTGCTGCCTTGCTGCTGGCCTGTTGTGTGCATTTGTACCAGACAGTGATACAAGGTTTTCGTTACTTTTTCAAAAAGAGCAAAATACAAAAAACATTGTACATCTCTCTCTCTCTCTCTCTCTCTCTCTCTCTCTCTCTCTCTCTCACACACACACACACACACACACACACACACACAAAGAGAAAATCCATTTAGAAGGTATAGGGTATTGCAGTAGATGAAGAACTAAGTCTCAGGGCTCTTAATCATGGGGACATTCAGAGAGTATATGAACACTATAAGTATCCAAAGCTACAGTTAGACCACCTGAATGTAGAACATAAGTGTATGCCTGAGCATAGATGTAGTGTATAATAATAATAATAATATATTAGTATATAATAATAATAACATTAAAAGGCCCACCTTCCTACATTTTTCCTACATTTGAATATATGGCATGTGACTGGCGCTAGAATAGTGTGAGGAGTGTTAGGAGCCTTGACAAGGACAATTACTGCTATCATGTGTTGTGCTAATCCAGCCGGGGGAATCAAACCCTAGTCTACCGGGAAAGGAAAGGCGGTGCTGTTACCCGCTATGCTCAAGCAGCCCTCTTGCAGTTTGTGTTGCCTCCCTGAGCTTCACTTATACTGTTTGTTCTACGTACCAAAAATGTTCATTAATGCTTGTTCACATTAAGACTCACATTAAGATACACTCCTGATAACGTCAGCATGAATGGGCGGGGCTAAAGTTCTGTATGATGAAATATGGAAATGTGCTAGATTTATAAAACAGCACATCATTGCTGTCCAATGAAAAACATGCATCTCCAAAAAGATGCTTTCACAGGAAAGCAAAGATACTCTTAGAGCATTTTTATTGGTCCATTGTTACAGGGCTACAGGGTTCAGACCATGGAGACAGATGTTTTTCATTAGACATCAGCGATATAAAAAGGTAAGCTTGGTTGATGCTTTACCCAGTTCTCCACAGTTCCACACTCCTGTGTGTGTTTGTGTGTGAGACGGGTGCAGTTTCAGGAAAGCTGCCAACACAGCAGAGGAAAAATGAAAGGCTATTAGTAGTGTAATGATTCGGCTGTATGCTATTACTGGTAGATCCTTAGCTGATGACAGCTCACTCATAATTCCAGGGCCACCGCTGTCATTAGGAAAGAAAGAGAAAGGGGCGGCAGTAATGAAGGACATTTACATCCTGCAAGTTCACAGAGTACAGCATTAAGCAACATTAGCATTTCAGTCATTCTCATAGGTGTCCATTACTAGGAAACTACACTCTGCAAAATGGCATCCAGGCATCATAAAGGGCTCTTTGGAGCAATAACATGGAAAAGGACCATCAGAGCTAATTAATTTAGTTAGGAATTTAGTTTATTTAGTTAGTTTGTTTCGAAATAAAACGTTTGACATCATTTAAGGTTTGAACCTTAACAATAAAAAAAGTAAAAAACTGTGAAAAACTTT
Organism: Salminus brasiliensis; assembly: GCF_030463535.1. NCBI lineage: Eukaryota > Metazoa > Chordata > Actinopteri > Characiformes > Bryconidae > Salminus > Salminus brasiliensis. Next base: position 37,239,515 of record NC_132883.1, on the reverse strand, counting down.
TGTCCATTTTTTCTGATTTCCTCAAATGTCAGGTGATGCATCAGACAACAAAGGACTTTTATTTTGACATGCTTTTTAAAATTATATTTTGGGATAATATTTTGTTTTGATATCCTTTCACAAATATTATATAATATTATAATTTGTACATTTTCAGGCTGGTTCAGTTTACCATGTCAGTTATAAAACACCACTGTTTTTATAATATTGTAATTTTAAAAGGTTTATTTAGTAAAATGTGTCTCAGGACTAATATTTATTATGACTATTAAGACTAGTTTTATTTATTTATTATTTTTTTTATTTAAAAAGTAAACAATATGTATAATGTAATTATTTTTGTTTGCCTAGAAGAGACATTTTCTTGTACTGATGCTCTGAGGATGCTCTGAGGATGTACATCTAACAAGTACATGTGCTGCCGAGAGAAGATGTACTTATAGATAAGCTGAGGTTGTGTTTTCTTGCTTGGTACGAAGACATACTGTGGCATTAATGTGTGTGTCAAGGTCTATATCGATAGCATGTCGACTCGCCCAGCATCACTATCACTGTGTTAGCGTGCCGGCCGTTAACAGCACTACCACAACAACAGCTATCGTGGAGTTAACATCGCTACCGCACAGACGTCCGCCTAGGCCAGCATTGCTTATGCTATGTTCATAAGGTCCTTGGCTCTTTACATCTAAAAACTAGTAAATATGTGGTCTACGCATTAAGACTCTGAGGGCAAGGTGTGAGTGTAAATGGTGAAATTGACGATCTTGTTTAAAAATGGAAAAAGCTATTTAACAGCGTCAGCATCAATGTAGATTCTGGCAGATACAAAAATGCACATTTACATTTAAATGTATTGGAAATTATTCATAATTAGAAATTATGTAATTAACCCTATTAATGTTACCTTATACACTTTTAATTTTACTTTAAATTTCTGAATGTTGACTATCTGCTTTCTTTACCTGCTTTTTTCCCCATTCATTTTCATCTCATTGTGTTGCAGGTGGAGGTGTTATGTGTGATCTTGTTAAATACATGTTCCTCAGCTGGAGAGAATAAGATGGAGATTATTCGGTATGCTGATATTCTGTAAAATATCACACAGAAAAGCACATATGTTATAGATGATGGGAATTTTGCTCTGCTGTGCAAGCCAGGTGACCTGTGAATGAAATTTAGAGGGGAAAAAAACGGTGGCAGAAGGCAGCCACCCCATATCCTTGCCTGGGGCAAAGTATAAAGTCCTCTTCTCTGCTTTGCTCTGTGGAGCTCTGGGGAACTCTTCGGAAGCTCCAGCAGCAGAACCAGGCAGCCACACACACATACACATATACACACACACACCGCCCCACCACTCCACCCTGTAGAGACTCCGAGGATATCCTCTCACCTAGATTCACTTTCATGTTGACATTTCCGTAGCGGAGCCACCATTTTCCCATCAGTCCCCTACAAAGCTTTAAAACACAGCCTCAGATGGATGAGCTCTCCTAGGTTTGCTTGAGTATATTTAGCCTCGGAGTTTCCCCCTGTCTCCAATAGCTTCTATTTTTAAGTGTTGGTATTTGGTATTTAGCAGTTAGTCAAGTAGCCTTTGGGGCATATATGTGTGTGTATTTAGCTGGAGAGTGTGTATTTCCCATTATTGGCTTGTGAGATAACGGAGATAATATACTACTTTTGTTAATAATAAAAGCAAGCTCCTGCATAACAGTTAACATGCTAGTGAGATCATCCTAGCAGTTTAATCATTGTTATTAGCAATGTTGCCATTTTTGCCTGAAATGGTCTTGGGATCAAGTAGCTATGGAGCTCTCAGACGCTCTCTAATGCTAACTGGTCTCCATTAGCCACCATTTATTATATTTATTATTGTTGGTATTTTTGTTTGAAGTAGTCCTTTAATTAGCCATCGCTTTAAACGACTCATTTTCCTTGCTGTAACAAATACCTTTAATCCAGAAATGCTGATCAACTCGAGTGAGTGTGGGACACCTGAAGTGGTCTTACAAGTAGCTATGGACAACTTGCACAGCGTAGCATGACGTATATCATTTGTTTACCTCTGTTTGTTTGAATTCATTTTGGACATATTTAGCATCACGTTTTTTTTTTTGGCCATTTAAATCACTTGTGTTTAGCCCCTGAATGAAAACAGGCTAGTCGTTGTTACAGAAAGGGGATATTGGGCTACGTCATGCTACAGGCTACATGCTACAAGTCTCACAAGGATGTTTCAGAAGCTTCAGAGGTTCTCTACTAAAGACACTTGCGAATCTGAGGAAAACTTCAACCATATATGTGAATAAAACTGCAAATAATGAATGAAATCCTGTGCTAGTGTAGTGATTAATGTAGTCCTTCAAGTAGCCATTGCTTCAGGTGACACATTTGACCTGGCTGTAGGGGTTTGGTGTTGTATGTTGACACCAGAAATGGTAATTTTGCTAATAATGAACACAAGAGAGTGTGGGACAATTAGCATGCCATGGAGATCATGCTAACTGGTCTCTATTAACCTCCATTTATTATTAGCAATGTCCGTATTTCTGGTTGAGGTAGTCCTAGTAGTAACAGTGAAGCGTGAAACTGTGAGACTGCCGTTGATGTACAACAACCAAACACTGGTCTATGACTAATAAATGTTTCATGCCATGAAGTAAGTGAACTGTCATTTTTGTCTCGCAACATTAGCACAGACAAATTGGGTGCTTTTGCAGAAACAGCAATTATATTGTCTAAATTCTCTCCAATTAGTTTCAAGCAGAGCTCTTCAAACCAGTCCCCAAGGATCTTCAGACAGTCCATATTACATTACATTGTATTTCCCTTCTCAAAACACATCAGTCAGCTCATCGACCACTATAGATTCTTTATTACCAGGCCAAGGTGGCTCTAGCTCGTCGAGTCGATCGTATTGAGTTTATACGTCAAACTAATTGCCATATTTCTCCGACAACAGAAGCACAAATATGACTTCTGTATTTGTGGGAAAACTTAGCGGCTCGGGCGCAGCCTGGATGATGTCATCCATGACTTTGCCGGCTAGTTTATTTTCATCCAATCACATGGTCTGTTTTCCCAGCTCATCCGAATTACTCTCTCACCCCAATTCCCTTTTGTCCAATCCTATGAGGGTACTATGAAGTTCACTCCGGGATATAAATAGCCCGATTCCTTCCCTTTGATTGAGCTGGAGAGGTTCTATTTAAAGACAAGGGAAGATGCATGTGCTTATCAGGGGTGACACGCAACTCACAAAAGGTTCATATTATGTGCTTCGGCGTTACTGTTTCCAAATGCTATTTTTATTTTGCTATATTATGTCTCACTGTTGTTGCCCTCAGGCAAAGTACTCACACTGTGTTGCTGAAAGAATAGGAATCTGATGTATATGTACTTGTGGTAATATTAAAAATCATTAGTATTATAAACAGTGTTTCATATACAGTGACTGAACATTTCCAACCAGTCCACTTTCATTTGTTATGTCATTAAAAAAAATGTCCTAGAATGTAAACTCTATTTTCCTTGGCGTCGCTGAATAATGAGAGTTCGGTATATGGACGTGACATACAGCGAATCTCAAATACAGTTGTTTCCTCCTTCAAAAGAAAATCCAGTATAATCAAATCAGGGTTAAAAATCAGTCTTGTATCCAACGTGACTTGTTATATATGCCCCCAAAATCTGACATACACCCAGCCCACTAGCAAAAGCCCGAACCAAAGCTGGTGAAGCGCTAAAACACGACGGTACTGGAACAGCATGATGTTGATGATAATGGAGAGCGACACATCACCTCCAGACTCTATGTATGACAATATGGGTTGCTATGTGAACCAGGCCTCATGACCGCAGCTTTTCCTGTGCCAGTGTCCATAGAAGGGAGCCGCAGAGGCAAACGTGGATCCCCTCTAAAAGCCTAGAGTGTACTCTCCAGAAAACCAAAACTGGACTACCTCAGCTGATTACTAAACTGGAGATTAAAAACACATTAGAAAGTTAAGCACTAGTCAAAAGTCAAACATGAGGCAGCGAGTGGAGGCAAGGCTAAAAGCTGACCTGGCTACAACCTCTTTAGCTTGCAGCACACAGCACTGAGAGGACACCATGAGAGGACAGCAACATCACAGTGTTTCTGTTCAAACATGGCTATAATGTTTGGGTTCTAAGCAGAGCTTATTGTTTTATGTGTTTTATTTGGAGGTGAAATAACAGGGTTGTTAATAAGTTTGTAGAGCCACATATTTTCTGGCCCAATTAAAGTCACATACTTAATATTTATATTTAAGAATACTAACAAAAATGCATTATTTGGCATCTATAATCTATTTAGTTTTTTCTGCTGTATCTGTAGCATGCAGTAATTTCCCTGTACTGAAGACCAAAGAAACACTCACAAGCTAACATGCAGTTATTTCAGATAGAGATTTGGTTAAAAAATGCATGAGTGCTCCTTTAATGTCCTCTGAGAAGACCTAAAATGACTAATAACAAACAAATCCCTTTTATATACCCAAGGGGTATGTAAGAATTGACTACAAGTATTATGTTGTTGACTGTACAAACAGAGATTTTCAGCCTGCCAGAACATCTACACAAGTCTGTTTATCAGGCTAATCCGATACTATGGGAATTAATGAAACATCTCATCACAGGGCAGCAGTGTACACACACTGAGGTGCGGACGTATTTACTACTACCTTCCAAAACCTCCAAAGTTCTCTGACTGAATTCTAGGCAGGGCCTGGCCCCCATCCATTCCTTTTTTTTTTTTTTTTACATAATTCTCTAAAATGTCCCTCGCCCTGACTGACATCAGCTTGAGCTATTGAGCTACTTCTAGGGATTCGCATGCAGTAATTTGCCCAGTTCTGTCGCTGGGGGTTGGGGGTTGAAAAACTGCGCTTCATCAATCATCGGCTGTGGCAGAAGGATGAGTCAGCGGAGCTGCATGTTAAGTTATGATCTCTGTGACTGGCAGCGCAATGGGAGTGATGCTGATGGACTAGCTAGCGGATAGGCCCCGGTGATAATGCTCTGAAAAGAGACAGCAGCAGACAGGGGCTCTGTTATGTTTTATTACATTTGTACATCGAGTTCACACCCTTCACTCCGACTGCTGCTGTTCTAGCCAGACAGAACGAGGGAAATCTAACTGGCTTTCTCAGAACTAGTACATAATCATTACCATTAGCTTATTATTGTAACTGCAGTCTTCATTAATAACGGTGCCCAACAGGGTTATTTGGAGTAACTCTACTCTAAAATACCTTTCAGTGGATAATTTAAAAGGATGCATTTTCATAAATGACATGTGACTGAGTGTGAAGAAACTTTTTAAAGTTAAACTGTGTTTTTTTGCACTAGAACTTCTAGTTCTTAGAAGTCTCCAAGCCAAGAACCAATCACTATTTAAGCAATAATAAATGGGGGAGTGCTGTAACAGATTAGTACACCGATGCCAGTATCTCACGGTATAGCACAAACTTCGAGTTCATACTACGGTCACGTTATTGCTGTTTACTGCTAGATTCTAAGAGAAAGAAGACAGCTGGTTGGTTGACCAACATTCCAGCAGGTAGAATAGTCCCATTCTATCAGTCCCCCCACTGCTACAACAATGCCATCAGACTACGCAACCAACGCGCCTGGAGGGAAGCACCGCTTACCCAGCTTCAGCGCATCAGCCTGCAGACGGCAGACGCCATTGCTAGGTATGTGTGTATGTGTGTCTGAGTAAGACTTTACACATCTCCTCCGAAACGGGCGAAGCCAGCCATTGACTCTTTTCGCCTTCAGAGGAAAGTGTTGGGTCTCCAGCTCCACCAGCACCAGCTAACAGACGTCTGAGACGAGAGAGAGAGAGAGAGAGAGCGCCATCTACCCACCCGGAAAGAGCACGGCTAACTGTGCTCTCACAGATTTCAAATTAGCGCATTAGACCGCTGAGCCATTTAGAGCCCACAATGCTACAGCTTTAAACTGCTATGAAATCAACACTCTATTGTAGAATTACATAGAATAGAGTAAAATGTAGAGTAAAATGGGTGTACTTCAGTTTTCATGGTATTTTAAGTTCATTTGTTGGCAACTGCTTCACACTAGATTTTCCATCGATTCCACTGTGTTCCAGACAAATTTTCACCATCATCACGGGAAACAGATTTAGTCAGGTTTAGTCAATAAAGAATTTCTATGCCACACAGGTGACGTTTACGTGCGCAAGATTTTATTAGTGCATCATGTTAATTTCCATTTTTCCACACAGAACGATCAAAGCGCTTCATAAATAAATCTCTTTAGAGTTCAAATAAGCTTTACATTATAGAATATTCTGTTTCATCAAACCTCCACATACACAAAGTGCTTTGGTATGCAGCAGTCAAACATCTGAAGTCAAAACAATGGTTCAAGTCAAGTAAAACTACATAAATGTTCCCCTTCCAACCAGTCAGCTACAAGTAAAAGAGTAAGTTATTTAAACATGACGTAGGACGATATTTTCCTATTCCGGAATACTCCTCTACAATACCACAGGATGTTCTGCTTGTGAGACGTGTCATTGTTTCTGCTCCTTATCCGCCAGCCTCTTTGCCTTGTTCTGAAGGTACCGCGCCTTTCCTTCTTCAAACCGCTTCTGCTCGTCTTCACCTTCCAGCTACAGAGAGAGAGAGAGAGAGAGAGAGAGAGAGAGAGAGAGAGAGAGATGACTCATTTTAGCACACAGAACAGTCAGACAGATGTGAGACCTTTCACTGCCTGCTTGATGAAGTTTCCGGGAACACTTCATCTGAAGGTCAGCTTATAAGGTATTTATAAATCAAGTTAATAGATAAAGTGTGAACTGCATTTATAAAGGTGATGGAATAAAGTGCATTCATAGACACACTTTATTAGAAACACCTCCATTTACTGGCCACCTTATTAGAAACACCAACCATGCACTTCAACACACTGGCGACTGTATCAGAAACACCTACCATGCGCTTCCTCTCACTGGCCACTTTATTAGAAACACTTAGACTGCACTGCCTCTAACTGGCCACTTTATTAGAAACACCTAGACTGTGCTTCTTCTAACTGGCCACTTTTTTAAAAACATGTACCATGTACTTCCTCTCACTGGCCACTTTATTGGAAACACCTAAACTGCGCTTCCTCTAACTGGCCATTTTATTAGATATACCTAGACCGCGCTTCTGCTAACTGGCCACTTTATTAGAAACACCTATTGCATTTCCACTCACTGACCACTTTGTAAGAAACCGCTGTTATGCACAATAAACAAGCCACTTTATTAGAAACACCATGCACTTCAACACATGGGACACTTTATTAGAAACGTGTATTTTGTACTTTATTACTGGCCACTTTATTAGAAACACATACCATGCACTTAAACACACTAGCCAATTTATTAGAAGCACATCTACGCACTTGCACTTGGCCAATTTAATAGTAAATGACCTACAGCACTTTTATTGACTCGCCACTTTATCAGAAACACTTTCCATGCACTTTTACTCACTGGCCACTTTATTAGAAACACCTACCATGCACTTTAACACACTAGCCAATTGATAACGTCCACTTGGCCAATTTATTAGTAAATTACCTACAGCACTTCTATTTACTGGTCACTTAATTAGAAATACCTACTATGGTTGTTGACTCACTGACCAATTTATTTAGAAACACCTATCATGCCTTTTTTCACTCACTGGCCACTTCATTAAAAACACTTTCCCACCACACTTTCACTCCATGTACCTCAACACACTGGCCATTTTACTTTACTTTATTACAAACATCTGTAAGTGCATATAAGCGTGTTAGAAAAGTGTTCCAAGCAGTGATTCTCAGTGGTAAACTGACTGTATGCTATAGATGCTGTAGATGAAGAACAGATCTTAAAACTCTAGAGTATCTCCTGAAGCATCCTTAGTCTATTGTGCTGTATTTTGATCATGGATTTCCATCAGTTCTGCAGCCTGCAGAGAAGCTCTGCCACATAATCTCATACAGAACCTTAGAGAGACATACAGTGAGTGTCATTAATTATTACTAGCCCTAGCCTCTGGAGTAAAATCAGATGGCGAGCTTCGTCTACTTTCCCACCTGTGTGAAGAACACCTGTCAGCTTGAGTTGAATGTGTATGTGTGTGTATTTGTGTGTGTGTGTGTGAGCATCAGCTGCATCCTCACTCTGTGTAGTCAACATGGTGCTAATTAAACCGCAAGGAATTTGACTGGAAGAAACATGTCAAACACGTCACTTTCACTGCGCTGCCACAGTGCGGCTCTGAGGCCGAGGTGTAGATTTCCTCTCAGCCGCAGGAGTGAAGGAAAATTCCCAAAGGCACTAAGGAAAAATTCCAGCTTTTGGCTCCCCCATTAACTGCTTTATTCATTCCACATATAACGTATTTAACATAATTCCCTGTGTTTGCCTCTGGCATAACCAACAACAGGGCTGGAAAACATTTTCCGAAACCCTAAAATGTTCAGAACAGTCTTGACTCACTTAATTTTTACCCTCATAACTGACACAGACCCAGTGCACTACTGAAAGCCCTACTCTAAGCTGGTGAAGCAGTAAAATGTGATGGCGACTTCGGAGGGGATACTGTGTTGTTGATACTGGAGAATTGCACATCACCACCAGATTTGTGAACCAGGCCTTCTGCTGTGGCTTTTCTTATGCCAGCGCTTAAACTTGATCCACAACAAAGCGTAAGCCAGGGAGAACAAACAGAAATTCATGCTAGGCTAAAAGCTAACATAGCCGTTTACTATCTCTTCTCTTTATCGTCTGCTCGTTCAGAAACAAACCTTTCCCTTTTCCCTTTCGTTAAAAGTTAAATCAGCATTTCAGCACAGTTTCCTTCTGGGGCAAGATAACAGGGTTGTAAATAGGCTTGTAAAATCGCATCTGAGCCTTTTTGCTATAGAGACAAAAAGTATTGGGACACCTGCTCAATCATTGTTTCTTTTCAAATTAGACTGTCTCTACTGTCCAAGGACAGCTTTCTACTAGATTTCTAGAGCATTGCTGTGAGGATTTGATTGAATTGAGCGACAAAGGAGTTAGTGAGGTCAGGATGTTGAATGATCACCACCCCACCTCACTCCTGACTCTCCAACCTATGTCAAAGGTATAGGATTAGACCATCGTTTCAGAGAACACAGTTCCACTGCTCCACAACTCAGTGCTGGGGGGGGCTTTATCCCCTTTAAGCCCACACCTGGCATTAGACAGGTTCCAATAACTTCATGTTTATCTGCTCCAGGGAGTCCTATTATACAAACATAAGCTAGTTTGTTCAGCTAAGGTGTTCAGTGTTAAAATGACCATGATTTATTGGCTGTATCTGTTCTTTTACACACAACAAGCTCACAAAGTCGCGTATATCTGGCTATACTGTGCTTTGTGGCAGCCCCCGCTGGACTCCACGAATCCACATCCTCTATCTCGCCCCCTCAATGAGAGCAGTGGCCATTAATTTAGAAAATCAACCCACTGAAAATGAGCTTTTTCTTAGAGAGATAATGGATGATGGGGTGAATGCATTCAGACTGAATTACAGTGGTATTTGTTTTGGTTTGTTCAAAGAACACTGGGAACTAAAATGAACTGGAAACAATAAGTTACATATAAAGAGTTTCCTTTAATCACATCTACAATCCAACCCTCCAAAAAACAGACTACTTTAAGCACAGCAAGACATGCCAACAGTTTCCTGTTGTTCCACTAAGCTACCAATTACACAACTGTAGTTCTCCAACTGAGCACATTTTATGTTGAAATGAATGATTAGACTCAGGAGGAAGCCACTTTTGGCAAATTATGTGAACATAAGTCTATATGTATGCACAAAAGACTTAAACTGCTGTGGAACTGCATCAGAGATCATACATGCATGCAGACATCCCACAGCCATGCTTTCCTGAGATGTAAGCCACATGTGTGGGCATGCACATACACACACACACACAAACACATTACGCATGCACGAATTCATGTTAAATAAACCATACATGTGGGTGCACACACTCTTGTTTACTGTTCAGTCATTCACATTGGAATTCAGTCATTCGCTTTCATTCTGAGCTGTTCGCTGGTTAACTAGCTCATCATCATCATCGCTAACCACCAGTTTCCTATCATGCCTACAAATGTTAAATCTCAACATAAACAAGAGAAAGCATGCAGTCATCTCCTCTCTGGTTTGATGTAGTAATGACCTCTGGCATAACCAACAACAGTGCTGAAAAACAGGCCAATTCCAAAACCCTAAAATGTTCAGAACAGTCTTGACTCACTCAATTTTTACCCTCATAACTGACATAGACCCAGTGCACTGAGCTCAAAATGGACGAGAGACTCAAAGGCTTTCTCACTGGGAACCTAAGGCCCATTGATGCGATCCATGGAGGCCCCACCTTACAACTTACAGGACTTAAAGGATCTGCTGCTGACATCTTGGTGCCGGATACCACAGGAGGCCTTCAGAGATCTAGTCAAAGTTTAGTTTGTTGTGGCGGCACAAGGGGGACTTATTCAGTATTAGTCAGGTGGGGCTAATGTTTACATTACATTACATTAATGGCATTTAGCTGACGCTCTTATCCAGAGCGACTTACAAAGTTACTTGTATCACAGAGGTGGGCCAACGTAGTGCTAGGAGTCTTGTCCAAGGACTCTTATTGGTGTAGCACAGCATAGTCACCCCGACTGGGAATCAAACCCCAGTCTCCCACATGGTGTGGTAGCTCAGTGGTAGGTAGTGGTGTTATCTGTTGCGCCACACCAACCACTGTTATGTAATGTTATGGCTGATTGGTGTGTGGTGTAGGGTAAAGGGTGTGGACAGCTCAACAACGGCTGCAACAGAAAGTCTGAATGGACCAGAGACTTAAAAGACTTGCTTCACTCGCATTTAGCAGGCTGAAGATTCTCCATGAGGGGGCGCTGTTAGTCCTCAAATCTTTTTTTATCTTATTTTAAATCAATACTGGCAATCATAGGAATAACCGAATAGACTCATTAATTAAATAGATGCTAAAAGCTTAGTTTAAGGTGCCCTAGTATGGAAAACTGCAATGTCCTTTTTTATTTAACTCTAATGAGGGTCCTCCTTTAAAAGCAAATCCCATGTTATCTAGAAAGCGGAATACTCTGTAGAGGCAGAAAAGACCTAGCTAAGGCCGGCCGGTGCGGTACTCCGCACTGAAGGACTGCATGGCAGATCACGAAAGCAGAAGTGACTGAAGGAGCTACAAGCTATCCCAGCCAACTGGCTACAATCTCTACAGCTAGCTAAATGCACACTGTGTGTAATGGACACCAAAAATACATATATCCAAAAATATATAATAATTGGTATCAGTTTTGGTTAACACTTAAAATTTCAGTATTGGTCAGGGAAAAGAAAAAGAGGTGTTATGCCAGCTCTACTTGGAACACTAATATAAATCATATTTCCTTCTGTTCTTCGGTAAAACATCTAATTCAGGAAACCTCACAGTTTTACAAGCTGAAAGCTGCAGTAGCATCAGTAGATGTTAGTTCCCAGCTGCCCTCTGCACCGTGGCTATTTTCATCATTGGCTATAGGTCACCAAGCAGTCATGCACAGCAGTGGCAGATGGTAGGAAACCTTCGGGAAAGAACTGTGCAATGACAACAGAAGCAGACTGGCTGATGAGGACATTGGCTAAGAATCTGTATCACAGAGGAACATGCTACAGTAATACTGTGCTTTAAATAAACACAGTACATTGCTATTGTTTAGCTGGTTGCTACATTTAAAGGTATTTATTAATAGGGATTTCACATATGATTTGGGCTGCTTTTTGAAAATGTCAACAATAAAGGTTTGAGTGTTGATGAGTGCTAACATTACAAGGAGGGGATGTGTAGGGACTGACGTTACTACTAAGAAATGCTGTCATCAACATCAACCAAAAAATAAAGTTGCCACATCTACACCGGTCAGCCATAACATCACCACTGACAGGGGAAAAACATTGATTATCTTCATCTACAGTGGCATCTGTCAAGGGGTGGGATACATCAGGCAGCAAGCGAACAGTCAGTTCCTGAAGGTGATGTGTTGGAGCGGCATTATCGCATATTATGTCCCACACATCGGATTTTGGCCCGTCTAATGCAGAGACGCAATTGGCTAAAATCTTATTAGGATACTTATCAGCTACTATTTACATGAAGTGACCAGGTGTAAACGGGGCCTAAGTTTTACATCAATTAAAGTTATAGCAAAAGGTGAACTTTATCTGATTCGCTAGCATCCATCCTTTGCTCAGAACTCACCAGACAGCATAACAACATCTTTTTATGGGCCATTTAAATTCAGGCCAGACCGGATGACCATGGACTAGATCTCACGTTAGTCGGTGCTCGTGGGTGGTTGGCTTTTATGATCAGGACGACACTTACAAATGTACTAATAAGGCATGGTATGGGCTGGAGCTGTTGAACGCTATTTACAAGCTGATGCAAGTCAACAAACGGGCTGATGTAAATTCACAGTGAGCTTCAACGGTAAGCCGTTTAATCAGCGAAGGGTAGAACAAAGGCAACTGAATCAGGAATAGGCTTAGTGGGCAACACTGGTGAAGGTTAAAAGGGTAAAAACGAATAACAGTAAATCTAGTAAATACCATCAGGGAGACGGAATGCTGCTGCTTCCTGTGGAGGTCTCCCATACCCTCAAAATTTATTTATATATTCATCTCAGGCTGGATATGAAATCCAGACGCTTTTAATGCGTGAGAAACAGCCAGCTGCAGAAAAGAAAAAGAGAAGCTCCCCTTCCCCCATTTTTCTTGCGAGCAGTATCATCTGACCTTGAAGGAACTCCTTCCGGGGTCACTGGCTGCCCTGCTGGGATGAGTTAAGGGAGGAATGTGTGTGCGTATGTGTGTGTGTGTGTGTGTGTGTGTGTGTGTATGTGTTGAGGGGTAGGGCGACCATGCTCCATGCTTGTCTTGAACAAATTGAATTAAGTTGAAGGGGCACCCTGTGCTTTAGTCAGAGAGGACAGCTGGCACCAGGCCAAAATGACCGGCTTTCACAAAGGCTGTGAGAGCGGGAGACCCAATCAGATGGGAGCACCGATGGGAGGGGGGGAATAATAGCTGTTAAGAGCCGCTATTAAATCCAAATGAAAGTGAAATTGCCCATCTGATACTGTACGCAGATAAAGGTAGCGAGCAATCAATGCTAAGTAGCTCTGTAGTTCTTTATTTCCTTCTCCGAAGGAGTGACCGTACCACCAGCTGACATTGCTCACCATTAGCAAGGTTAATAACTCCCACCCCTAGAGGTCTCACAGTTGACTATGGAATTTAACCTACTACCCAAAATTATACACAGTGGGCCAAGACTGATGAAAGGAGTAACACCGCTAAGCCACAGCACAGTATTTAATTCCTCCTCATAAACGTACAGTGACGTTTTTCAGTGCTTTGCTCTCTCTTTACCACTGCAGTGTTTTTAAAAAATATGCATATTAATGCAGCGTTCCATTTGAACTGGGATGTTGAGTCTTTTCTGAGTTTCAAGTAGGAAATTTTAACTGAAGGGTCTCCACGGATTTTCTACTTTGAAGGTCAGGATAGCCTCACCAACCAACATCAACAGTTGTAAAAGAAGTGGTATCATTCAGTTCATTAGCACCTCTATCCATGAGTCTCATTAAATCAGTCGTTCACACACAGTTCTGTCCTACTTCTATTTGTGGACGTGTTTCCATGGTGTTTGGATGGGTAAAATCCAGCATAATCAACTGCTAACAACATTAACCTGGGACATACAAAGTGAGACATATTTTGGTTAGATTCACCATAATACACAGGTAAGAGATTGTCAAACCAGTGGTAAACAGTGCTGAACTCTGCTGCTTAACACTGCTTACTGTTTTATTGCAAATGTGAAGTAGCGTCCAATACTGAAAGTTTAACTATAACATGGTCAACTCTAGTGTAATGTCATTCCCAACTTCCAAGTCAAAGTGGACTGGGTCCATTTCCAAGAATACAACCCAGTATTGCTAGAAATGTCAATAATTCTATATAATTTTTTTTTTTTTTGGGGGGGGGGGGGGGGGGGGGCAGAATCAGTGTACAGCATACAGCATACATCTTTGTAACAGACAAAACAAGAATTTGGTGAACATGTTTTCATTTTTTGACTGGGATTGTATTAATTCAGTGGTGCTGAAAGTTTCAAAATGTTGTACCTCGCCAAGGTAATGGCCTCTTAACTTCCTGCTGGTGATCATGATTGAAGCAACTGGGAAAGTCCAAGGAGCTCAGAGCAGATCTTGAAGAAGACCCAATCTGTCTCCTCAACCCAATCGAAAATATATGTGGACTGTGCACATTGAAAATTGAGTCTGCAACAAAAAACACGCTTGCCACACCTGAAAATCCTCTTTTATTAATGCAAGAATGTGTGCAACTCTACTTCCTTCTAACATTCATCATGGGAAATGGTGGTGGCTTTAATCAAATTGGCCCAGTACATCTACTGTACACTGACCGTCAAATGTCTGAAGTCACCATATTCTAAAATGTTAAAACAGCTGTTTGCTAATACTTTGGGTGTATTTGTCAAAACACAGCTTAGTGTTCAAATCTCCTCCTTAGTATGAAGAGAGAGATTTGTCTATAAAGTTTTCTATTCAAAAAGCACATTATGATTTTTTTCCCAACCAAATGTGGCTTAAAGGTAAAGGTGCACGTTTTTGTCACTGTACAGTGTACACGTAAATATGTCCTCACATTTAACCCATCTGGTAGTGAACACACACTCACACACACATGTGTTAGGGGCAGTGAGTACACACACACACCCAGAGCGGTGGGCAGCCAACTCCAGCGCCTGGGGAGCAGAGAGGGTAAAGGACCTTGCTCAAGGGCCCAACAGTGGCAGCTTGCCGAGCCTGGGAATCGAACCCACAACCCTGTTATCGAAATCCCGGCGCTCTAACCGCTGAGCCACCACCACTTTTGGAGCATTTCTACTATTCCATTCTACATGTATTTTCTATTTTTTATTTCAAATTTTGATCAGCAAATAGGAAGATATTATTCCATGAGTTTATCGCATCACAGTGACAATATCCTAACGAGTTGTGACATATGGCATGATTTCTATAGTAGTCCTGGTGGAAAAACTGACAAAATGTCATCTTAAAATAACCCAGTTTGTCTGTTACAGGTTAAGCTGACAGGGAAAAGCTGCTCATTTGTATAGCATTAGCATAACATTAGGTAAAAAGTATGTGTCCACAAACTTTAGACACATTTGACATGACGATGGGAGTTTCTCTGTAAACCTGCAAGTCAGCAGATAAAATCTGATTTGTAATGGCCCACAAGCTCCATGAATACAACCTATTTAATCTAAGCTGACACTCATGAGATTGTGTCAGCAGCAGCCACAATGGTGTTTTACTGTGGTGATGGAACGTTAGCCTCTGTTAAAGCATGTTAAAGCTGCTTTCCCTACATTCAGCTTTGTGACGCAGCATATTTTCGGGTAGGCAGTAGGGCAGGCAACTAACCTCACTTTGACCTTTGAGCGATCCGATTCTATTATGAATCTTCAACAAATGATTCAATGTATCAATAATTTCTGCAGGATTTGATACAATTCCAGTAAATTAGTAAATACACAAATGAGAAAAAGACACTCTGCTAGAACTCTGGGACATACACACCCGTAACATTGAGTTTCCATTATATCAACAATCTGCATTTCTGTAATTACAGACTGTAGTCCATCTGTTGCTGTGCATACTCTTGTTAGCCTCTTTTCACCCTGTGGAAAAACTGACAAAACGTCATCTTAAAAT
Source organism: Salminus brasiliensis (assembly GCF_030463535.1). Taxonomy (NCBI): domain Eukaryota; kingdom Metazoa; phylum Chordata; class Actinopteri; order Characiformes; family Bryconidae; genus Salminus; species Salminus brasiliensis. Next base: position 37,223,626 of record NC_132883.1, on the reverse strand, counting down.
AACCCAGCTTGTCTTTTACAGGTTAAGCTGACAGGGAAAACCTGCTCAATTGTATAACATTAGCAAAACATTAGGTAAAAACTATGAGTCCACAAACTTTAGACACATTTGCATTTCTGTAATTACAGACTGTAGTTCATCTGTTGCTGTGCATACTCTTGTTAGCCTCTTTTCACCCTATTCTTCAAGATTTGGACCCCAAAGGACCACCACAGAGCAGGTAGTATTTGGGTGGTGGGTCATCCTCAGCACTGCAGTGACACTGAAATGGTGGAGGTGTTGGCATGTTACTGTGTGTTACACTGGTACAGTGATTGGATCAGAAGTGCGGTCTTATGCATAGTGTTGATAATGGTGAAATAATGGTAAATCTGGTAAATAAAGGCAAAATGGATTATAAAACTACTGTAAAAAAGTATCAGGTATCAGACAATGTCTTTGTAACTCTTTCCTGTAATTATTAAGTACCTTTTAGAGGTGTCTGATTGCGATAATCATCCCCGTAAACAACCAGTGCACGTCAATGTTTCTCTAGAACAGAGCATTTAAAGTTAAAATACTCTGAATGTCTTTGTTTACACCTTAATTGTTTAATTGCAGAGAATTTCTGGGAAAAAGTGGGAATTGTAAGGTCACTCTGGATTAGAGCATCTGCCAAATGCCATAAATGTAAATGGCTAACAAGATAGACCTTTTCAGGATTGTTATATTCAAAAATAGGCTGAGAAATTCTGCCAGTTGATTATAATCAATCAAGAAGCACTAGTATATTATTATACTCCCAGTAGGCAGGACTTCTGCTGAGGCTGTGACTAAAAACTACAAACTGCAACGGGATGCCGTGCTCAGGATGCTAAGCTGCCGTGTGGGCGCACAGCGAGATGCCTAATTTTCGCCGGATGGCACACGTTTTAAATCAGCAAGGATCACCTGACCTGGCCACGAGCACACACGTTCACGCCAGAGAGAGCTGACGCCGAGTGGCCTGACTATTAATTAGAGAAATGGATGTGGTCTGGGAGGGGTCCTGTGGAGGACATAATCATCTCTTGCCGCAAAGCCCCCGAGCCTTTTGGCTCCTTAATTACACAAATTACACCGGAAGCCGCTTTCAATGAACCAACAGCCGCAAAGTGGCATCTTTATGCAATCAGAGAGGCAATTAATCCAGCACTAGCGCACAGTTTTCTGGACAGAAATGCGGCCATTCTGAGCCGTTCTGTCATTAGCGAAGGACACATTACATAATGTGATGATCATGCAATTTAAAAGACTGAGGAGGTCAGTCAGCTTGACTTCGCTGGAGGTTGGTAAATGGGTGTGCATTAGGGCTGCTTTGGCATTTGTAACACAGATATCGCGTAAAGGCCAGAGCACACCGACCAAACTTTATAAGACAAACCCCAACATTTTAATGTTGGCAAAATAACTGTCCGTAGCACACGGGTCAAACAACACCCATCAAAACGGCAGATCTTCAATATTAGAAAAATGGGAAATGATGATGAACTGAACGGTTTTAGTCTATCATGTCTGGATTTCCTCGTTATCCTCTGAGAAAATTACAAATTGAATTACCTACTGTTTTACGTTGAACTCAGCGATCGTCTGATGATTACACAACTCTATATTAATACCCAATCTTACCATAGCGTCTTGTGCCACTGGTCATTCAGGCAAACTCTGGTCCTTAAGATGGTTAAGCCACCTGGCCACTGAGCTCAGTGATGTCCAGTGTTCTGGAAACAGCTGAGCTGACTGTGTCTCTAAATCACTGACATCCGCCATGACTGGAGGAACACGCTCAGCTTGCCTTTTTTTGGGATCTCCAAAGGACCTAATGCTCAGAAAATGCTCCCTAATTTTTGTTATTTAATAATTTTTCTTAAATTGACTTCACTTCAAGGGTTCTGAGTGGTCTTCAAGGGGGCTTAGTGGTCTAATGCGATGCCGATTTGGCCAATTCAAATCCAGAGCCATGCCGCTTTGCCATCAGCCGGCAGAGAGAAAGTCAGAGGGAGCACAGTTGGCCGTGCTCTATCCAGGTGGATATATGGCGCTTTCTCCCCCTTATCACTCTTAAGCCATGTTTGCCTACACAGGTGTCTGTGAGCTGGTAAGGTGACATGCTGGGTCCTCAGTTCCACCTGCAGACGGCACTCTCTAAGCTGCCTGGCAATGCAGCATTGCTGGCAGTTTCGAAAAGTGGTGGTTGGAGTAACTGTCTCTACTGTCAAGGGCACGCTTTCTACTAGATTTTGAAGCACTGCTATGAGGATTTGATTGCATTTAGCAACAAGAGCGTTCACCAAAAGTGGGATGGAGCACCATCAGTCCACACAAGATCGACAGCGTTTTCTCCCCTCATTACTCTTAAGCGATTTTGGCCGGCACAGGCGTCTGTCGGTAGAGCCGAAGACCCGGCATGTGTGTCGGCTGCCCGGCAATGCAGCATTGGCGACAATTTGAAAAAAAGTGATGGCTGGCTTTGCGTGTATCGGAGCAGACATGTGTAAGTCCTTACCCTCCTAGTGTTGGGAGAATTGCTAGTGCTAGGGGAGAGCTATGAACGAGTGGGTTAACTGACAGTACCAAATTGCGAAAATTGCAACATAAGAGCACACAAAAGGCACTACACAGTCAGACAGGCGAAGCAAAATAGAATTTCTAGAAAATCTTTTCCCTAAAAAGGCTGCCGAAGGGGACCAATTAGACTAATTATCTAAGTTTGTAAGAAAGACATGTTAATTACATTTTTAAAAGTAGGCCAATAAAAGAATCAAGAGCTGCTCCCTCTTGAATTCAGTGATACCGTAAAATGTGCTGCAGGATGTAGCATTCAGATGGTTGTTAAACGGAATAGGTCAGTAATCTCACAAGAGTAGATGTCTAGTTGCTTTCAAGCCCACTGCATCAGGTACAATCCGTTCCAGAATAAAACAACGTATGTTTGACATGACACCCCAGGATCTGTATAATATTATCTGAATGCTCCTCATGGTCCATTTAAAGACTCCCTATCTGTGACAGACAATTAAAAAGACTCCGCTAGCAGTTGCGGTCCTCCTGCTGATAGGGCTACCGACGCTGTCATACAAATTAAAAACACAGTTTCCTGTTGTCTCACGGTGTCTCAGTTAACTTGTTATTGGGTGACCTTTGCAGACCTACTCAGACAGCATCAGGGTGTTACGGCAGAATGCGCCGTTCGGGCAGCTCCACTGGGGTTGAAAATTTGCTTTCCTCTAACTTTCTCCTTGGCCTACCCAGCTTGTACTGACATTTGTGAACATGACAGCTGCTTGATTTTTTTGTACCATATTTCCCACCGAATGCAGCCTTCACTTGCACAGGGTGTCCATGTATATGAATAGGATGTTCATGCACAAATATATGCACAAAAGTATTGAAACACTTTCTCATGCACGGTTCCTTCTGCTCCTTTTGGAGAATTGTTCTGAGGAATTTATTGTATTTAGCAACAAAAACGTTACCCAACTTATCCCAAAAGTGGGATAGAGCATCCATCTGTCCAGAGAACACAGTTCCACTGCTCCACAGTTCAATGTTATTCTTTATACCCCTCTAGCCCATGTCTGGCATTAGGCATGTCTGTTCCAGTTCTATTCTACTGGCAACAGTTCTCTACACTGACTAGACAAGCTATGTGTGTGCACTTGCACATCTGTGTCAGCACTGGATGCAACTTAACGTAACAGAATGAATGTTCTCTGGAATGCTGGTACTCCATCCAATACTTTTGGGATGAGGTGGGGTGAACATCCTGACTTCACTAACACTCTTGTCCCTGAATGCAATCATACTCCTCACAGCAATGCTCCTCCAAAATCTAGTAGAAAGTCTTCCCTTTTTAATACCCTTAATTTCAGAAGAAACAATTTATGAAGGGGCTTATTTATGATTATTATTTATGGTGGACAGGCTGTTCTTTGCTCAGACTTTCTGAACATATCATGCCCTGACAGTCACAGTCATCCGAGGAAAAGCTGATCTTGTGTTTTTCTATATCGCACGAATGCAGAGCATCAGACTCACTGAATGTATGCTTTCACCTGCAGTTTCCCCATCTCATTCACTGTACAGTTTCCCAAAGATCATCTGGAACACGAGCCAGTTAGGGGTCTTGACTGAAGCTACTGACAGACGTGCCAAATACTCTTGTTATATCCCAGTCATTCCAATCGTTCCTCCATCTTGCTCTAATATTGAGCTGCGCTTGCTCAGCATGCTTATACATGTCACAAAGCATGGTAGGATGTTAACCTGCTTTACGTTAACGGGGCCCTAGAGTATCAAACTGGATTTTCCATTAGGTTCAGTACATGGAGCTGACATACTGTGAGCCTCAAACTTTCGACCTCCAAAATCTAAATCTGGCATGGAAAACAGGCCAATTCCAAAACCCCAAAACGGTTATTTAAGTCTAGTCTCATTATATTTACAGCCCCAAAATTGACAAAAACCCAGCTCACTAGCGAAATCCCTAGTCAAAGGTAGCAAAGTGTGGTATAACAGTATAACGAGATGCTGATGCAGAATGTGATGTTTCTGAAACTGGAAAGGAGCATATTACCAACGGGCTTCACCATCATGCCCGTTGGTAATATGGTGGTTGGTGTGGCGCAACAGATAACACCACTACCTGCCACAGAGTTACCACACCATGTGGGAGACTGGGGTTCGATTCCCGGGCTGGGTGACTATGCTGCGCTACACCAATAAGAGTCCTTGGGCAAGACTCCTAACACTACACTGACCCACCTCTGTAATATGAGTTACCTTGTAAGTCGCTCTGGATAAGAGCGTCAGCTAAATGCCATAAATGTAAATGTAATGTAAATGCCCACTCCCTCTAATGTCCACTGCCCTTGGTACTTCAGTTGACCACCAGAATGGAGCTAAACACACATCACCAGCTTATTTGACCAGTAACACTCAAGAAAGCCAAACCTGGGGAAGCGAGTTGGCGCAAGGCTAAAAGTTAACCTGGCTACAATCTCTTCAGCTTGTATGTTCTGTGAGCTCTCGCCAGTGCTGTAAAACAGCCAAAGGCAAAGTAACAGGGTGGTAAACAGGCTTTCTAAAATACTCAGTCAATGCCTTGGCACCTGTAATTGTAATTTTTCCCCAATGCTCTGTATGGCTTGTCCCAACAGCAGCTATGGAAGAACAAATTTGTGGAAGGAACGCGGTCAATTAAAAAGTGTTATGAAATTTCCATGTTAATCAGCCACTCCACAGAGCGAAAACACACTGTGTTGAGGAGCTGATTTACCTCATCAAGGTGTTCTTGCACATGGCTAAAACTCCTTTATTGAATACAGTAGCTTCATGTGACAATGCTTACACACTTACCATGAGGTGCTAGCTTGCACAGTGATGGAGAAATGCCAGAAAGTCTGGACTGTCTTGGCACTGGCCGCTGCTGGAGCAGACAGGGGCCTCAATTGCGTGCCAAATGCCAATCTCCTCACAGTGGCACTAAATAGTCAATGGCGGCATACAATGGAAAATAGGCACCTGGACGTGAGCCCAGGGACATGCAGCCATTGCTTCAAACCTTGTTTGAATAAACCAAGTACTGTTTGGTCTGTGCGTTGGGCTGCTTCTATCTTTCATTACTTCATTTCTGAAAATTGTGGCCATGACTGTATATAGCAGCTTCACTACTGATTACTGACAATGAATCTAGTAATCTGAGTTTTTTTTTTTTTTAAAAGGCCAAACACAAACAGACTTCACTTAAGAGTAACAAACGATGTATAGCACTGTATGGATTCCAAAGTATTGAGGAAAAATACCTATAATACCACTTGTTGGCAACCCCCTTTAAAAAAAAAGTGCATTAAACATGTGCCCCCATCAGATAGACAGCACTTCAAGCTTTTAATCAAGCTCCACTCTCGCTTCAGATCTGAAAAAGTCCTCAAGTGTATTGTCCGTCCTTCCACTGTTAGAAGACAACCCAACAATGTGGGTCTGAAAGGACGTTGAGCTGATAAAGAAGCTCTTACTGAGAAAATGGTCTGACCAGCCCAGAGTTCAGACCTTTCTGTGAAGTGATGTGAGCTTCACTCTTGTAGTAGTGTTTTGGTACAGTATTGTTTATTGATCTATTTTTTCCATAGACAATGGACCATGTGCATAGTGTTATACTGTGCTTCTGGATCCAGATTATCTTCATCTACAGCGACATCTGTCAGGGGGTGGCTATATTAGCCAGCAGGTAAACATTCAGTTGAAGGTGATGTGTTAAAAGCAGAAACAGTGGTCAAGCATAAGAATTTGAGCAACTTTGACAGGAAATCAAACTGTGACGGCTTGCCAACTGGGTCAGAGCATCTCCAAAAGTCTTGTGGGTTTTTTGTTTCTGGTATGCAGTGGTCAGTACCTACCAATAGCGCTCCAAGAAAGGACAACTGGTGAACTGGTAACAGGGTCACGTAGACACCTAATGGTCACCTCATTGATGTGATCCATGAAGTCACTACCTCACAACTTACAGGACCTAAAGAATCTGCTGCTAATGTCTTGGTGCCAGATACCACAGGACACCTTTAGAGGTTGTGTGAGGTCAATGCCTCGAATGGTCAGACCTGTAGTGGCAGCACAAAGGGACCTACACAATATGAGACAATGGTGGTAAGGTTATGGCTGATCAGTGTGTGTGTGTGTGTATGTGTGTATATATATATATATATATGCAGCATCCATATTGCATTGTTCTATATACACACAAGGCATTGCATAGATGTTTTGCACCTATAATTATAAGCTGCGGTAGTGGCAGCGGCGCAATACACGAAGCGAGGGGATCAGCGCCCACTTTAACCTCATAGTGTACACACGCTACATGAGCCGTGCCTAAAAATAAACATGAATTTCACATTGCCAGCCCAGAGGTTGCTACGGTAACGCAACTTGTTTTGTGCGGCAGGGACCGCGCTAATGGGCCCGGAAAAAAGACGGCGACTGAAAGGAAAGAATAAAATCTCCAGTATTCCCCTTTATCTCGTCTCGCTCCAGTATCCCGCCTTGTTCCTCGGGAAGCTGTCCCGAAGAGAGGAGCCTCTATTGTTGACGGCGGACGCAAAAAAAAGAAGAAAAAAAAAAGGCCAACATGTCCCTTTTCAGTGATCCTTACTGTGTTTTTGTGCTCCGCCATTGTGTGTAGCGTGGCATTCAAGGCCACCTGGGATAGGCCTAGACCTCGCTCCATCCCTCCATCGCTCCCTCACTCCACTGCTCTCCTCCCTCCTCTGACAACCCCCCCACCCCCTCACACACTTCTGTGAAGGACTAAATCAGGAAAGCCTAAAAATAGACGCAGATCTTTCATTCGGGAGGGGATGAAGAAGAAGAAAAAAAAATCTCAGGTCAAAAAATAGCACAGCCTTGTCGATATACTATTTATAACCCGCAACACACTTTCCGACGGCCACATATGAAAAGTCCATTTACGTGAAGGGTGCTCAGCCAGCCGCCACGGAAAGGGGACCTCGGCGGAATACGCTTTTAGATAGTTATTTTTACACCAATCGCGTGTTTCGGGAGTCTGCACATGCATTGCTGAGCAGCGCACGCAGATGGCTTTAAGTGTGTGGTGTTTTAATAATGCACAGTATGGGCATTCTGGATTTCAATCAGGCTGGGGAGGATGCTAGCACCTACAGAGCCGACCTTCTGTCACTGGCATCTCTGCTGGATTTATGTCGGTATAAGGTCAAAACTTTGACGGAGAAGCCTTTTATTCAAGGGTGTCCTCTTCAAGCCAGACTGCATTAACTATAGAGCATTAAAGCATCTTCAGCGCTTCATTATTCTTCGCAAGAGATACATGATTAAAAATAATAAAAGTAATACAAATTACTGACCTGCGCTAATCAGCAAGATCAGCTGATTAAAGGCTAAAAATAAAATGCTGCCTATAGCAAGATCAAAAGGGCGGTAGCTGCTCTTTTATTTTTTTGGGAATTTCCAAACAAATGAAAGGTATTTGTTATTATAAATTATTGGCATCCTCAAAATTGGAAGAAATAGATTTAAACCATGTTATGCATATTAATTTGTATTTGTGGCAAGTAACAGATTCTGACAATACAGAAATCACATGTTTTAGGGGTTGTATACACTTTTCTTAATACCATACAGCCATACAATCTCAAAGTAATACTCAGGTGGTAATATGGTATTATTAGGAAGAGAGTGTGCTAGGGTAGCGTAAGCTCTGCAAATAACGCAGATGCTTCTGCGCTAACGTGGATTCCATACAGTCTCATTCTGTTATTTTAACCCAAAAACAATCAAATAAAAAGTTCACTTTGCTCACAGGATGACAGACTAAATGACACAGTGAATACTGTGCGCATTTTATAAACATTAAAATGTCAGTCTGACAACAAATCCAAATGTTAAACTGCTCTGAAGGAGAGAAAACTAATTCACGTCCTTATGTTTTAGATCTGCAGCCCATTTACTAGCATCCCAGCTATCTTTGCTTAGCTAGCTCAGCTACAGCGTCACTGAGTATCAGACAGCCCAGTGCAGCTACTCTGCTGGCTAACTGCTGAGCTTCCAACACAAGTGTACTAGATAGAAACAGTGTGATGTTGAAACAGCTCCAGAATTGATACATGCTTGTCAAGAAACAATAAAGGAACGGGTCACACCTGGCCATAAAACTGCTCATCATTTAGTTGTCCAATTACTTTTGCCTTCTACATCTTAATTACTTAATTTCAATCCAAAGAATCTGTCACTGTCCAAAGTTAAATGGGCCTGACTGTACGACTTCTGTTTTTGGTTTAGTATCTTCACCACATTTTACTGACAAGGTTATGTACTGAAGTAACTCGGTTACTTTCTTTTCCTGAAACCACAGCTACTGAAAGAGAAAGCTCATTAAGTCTGAACTTTTTTTGAAACATGCCTAAACTACTAGCAGCAATCCTGCTGTGCTCCTGTAACGTTTGGCTAATTTACCTTTAATGCTACGGCACAGTCGTTTGGACCACCGTCTATAAATGTGTTATTTTTACTAATCAAATTCTGCTCTAAGCTCTGGTAGAAGAGATACTATCAAATGAAATATCTGAACCCTCCTCCTGCTCCCCTACACTACAGGCAGTAAAGTATGCAGTACGCATATTAACGAGACCACTACATGCCCTCCAAGCGCCTGTATCAAACTGATGAACCAAAATACAAGGAGAAACAAGGTAAAAAAGCAGCTACTTCTGCCTCTTAGTCTTTAATACTTCATATAGAACAGCATACATATATATAGTCCAACTGTTGTTGCACAAATTTATCAGCCCCCCCTTTGCCCATGTCCACCAATAGGAAGGAACCACAGGCAAGATATTATCTGGGAACAGCAGTGACTCCAACAAGGCCATGGCATGTTAGTGTGTTGTGCTGGTACGAGTGTATCAGGCATTTCAGCACTGCTTGGTTTTTTAACACTTACCGGTTATTTGCCTGTTGGTATACACTGGGCCAGACTCCACTACTAATATAATTAGGGGGCAAAATTTTGGTTACAGTTACACGTAATGGCACTGACAGTCACTGATATTCAGCACACCGCTACTTGTTTACTGTTGTGGTAGTTCTGTGGTACTACCAGAATAAGAGTCATGTATTCTAATAAATCAATATTAAAAGACTAGTAAATGACTTTTTCAAAAGGACACTAAATTATGTTTTTATTCTGATTAGCTGAGATAAATGCTTAATTCAAACACCAGAATGAGTCTTTAAATATATGAGTCAATTAACTGAATGCGTGTATGAGCTTCTTACTGGGACATTTAGCACCAGGTTCATCCATGGAAGTTTTTTTTTTGCATGACAGTGTGGTTTGTTAATCAGTAAATGCCAGGGCCCTATGGGCCTACGGCCACCATTAACAATATTCTTAACACCCTCTTGACTAACCTTTGTTATGATAAATCTGGTGGTGTGTTTTCATAAATCTGGTTCTCTGTGTTTACAGGTATTCAATTAGAAACAGTAGAACAATGCACAGTTTCTGTCAGGCATCCTACAACCCTTTATCAGTGGCTTCAATGGTATCCGAGCACTTTTTACTGGATGTTTTTGATGGGCTGGCTATTCCTGACCCAGCAGTGACACTGACACATTTAAAACCCCTTAAAATGTGTCTAATAAACTCGCACCACCACCACCTCAAACACTACCATGCCACTGTGATGTAAGTCCCACTGCTGTGCTGAGAATGGAGGCAAATAACATCTGGACAGTGGACGTCCTATAGTGTCCCTCTGCCACTGATTCATACTTCGTACTTCAGTTGCCCTTTTACTGTTTAAGATAAGATAAGATAAGATAATCCTTTATTAGTCCCACAGTGGGGAAATCCTCGGTGTCACAGCAGAAAGGGATAGCAAGACACTCAGTTACAAAAACGTCGATAAATTACACTATATACACAAAATAAATAATAGAAGTAAAAAAAGCAATAACAATATTATTTACAGGTTATTTGTTATTTACAGGTAATTGCAAATGACTCTTAATTGCACGTGTGTGTGTGGGGGGGGGGGTATTGCACATTGTATTGTAACACATTGTATTTTCGTTACTGTTTACTCTGCTATAACAAACCAATAAGGTTCCAACTCATTTCTATAGCCTTATTGATCTGAATTCTGTTGTGTTCTGGTGTTTCTTACAATTGCACACCAAAAGTTCAGCGAAAAAATAAAGGCATATTTTATATAGTGATAGAAAACTCAAATAATAACCTATAGAAAACTCTAATTGTATATTAATATGTATAAAATAAGCAGCACTGCTAATGGTGCTGGGACAAACAGAAAGGCTACTGTGAGAGCTACTGCAAACGTGGAGATATCAGAACAGCTACATCTGCTCATCATACTGTCCAACCAAAGAAACTGACTAAATCTAAACTTGCCATGCTCTGATAGGAGACCACAGTGCACATTTTAAAAGTACTGATTCGCATGCTTCACATTCTCACCAGAACCCCCTAACCCCCAAAACATGCAGACTATGGCTTTAAAATGTATCAAATATAAACATCCATCAATGCAGCAAAACATAAATAATACAAATACTGATACATTTATTACATTTATTAAATAATAATCTAATAACATTGTTTGCATTTATTGTAATAGTGGTGTTGCTAAACAAATGTACACATACTGCACTGATAAACAGCCTTTTCTATATAATTTTAAAATAGAAAGTGCCCTAAAGTTACAGTGTATAGGACTGTATATAGAAATAAGGCAATACGGCACCACAGACGAAAGAGAACACAGAAGCAGAATCAGACTGACACATAGAGGGGAGGGGGTCTATAATGAAAACAAGTACTGCTGAAGCCCCTGGGACATTTCAGGAAGTAAAGCTGTATAGGATTTATGCTCCAGTACTGACCCAGGAACAACTGCGCTGCAGAGAAGAAGACATATTGACTTGATTTCCAGGAAGGCATGTTACTCTTAAGGATGGATTTCACCTTCTGGAAGACGGAAAGGCTAAACCTATATCAGCATTCAACTGTAATTACCAGCCGTGACCTTCAGAAGCTACTGCGACTGCATTTTAAAACCGGGGAAAAAAACGTACCTTGAAGCATGGGAATGATTTCAGCTGTCTCGATTTATAGGAGAGACTGAGGGGGTGTAATTAACCTCACAGTTGAGTGTCCTACCCACTTCACCATTATCAAGCCATTAACTTTCACTTTGAATTCTCTTGCCATTTATACAGAGCTATATAGGCATCCCTATACCATCCCGTATATGCCAAACCTTACGTGAGTAGTGTAATCATAAACACAGTCATTAGTAAAAAAAAAACAAAAAAACAGCAAGGGTTTAAATACCATGTATTTAACCACAAATGATACACTAAATGTGTTCAACACTGCAAAAACATCTTTAGTATCCAAGTATATGAAACTCTGAACAAAGTAGCTACAGCTTACTAGGGACTTTTTGTATGATACCTTATATAAAACACACAGCAAAGTTTGGATTAAAAGATAAATAAAAATAATTTAAAAAACAAGACAAATCACAGAAATATCTGGGTGTTGCCATACAATTCTAATAAACACACTTGAAAAATGAATGAAACATGCTCTACACGGTCAGTTCTAGAATTAGGGGGACACTACATGTCTTTTGTTATTTGTCCAAAGATGAATCTCTATTAAATCGGTTTTAAATAACAATAATAACAATAGACTTTTTCAATTAGATAATACATGGTGTGTGTTTTAGGCATATTACAACATATTCACAAAATATATACTAAATAACCCCCAAAATTAATTTGATTTTTTTTTTTTGTTGTTGTTTTTTTTGCTAATTTGAATGGAATGTATGAAGCAGGAGGTGAAGACAGTTGGTAATGTCTGGGATTACCAACTGTCTTCACCTCCTGCTTCATACATTCCATTCAAATTAGCAAAAAAAACAACAAACAAAAAAAAAAAATCAAATTAATTTTGTCTAATTTAATTAGTCCAATTTTCAGTTTTTTTTTGTGCTAACTCTAAATCAAATTCATCAGTTGCAAAGAATAACAATTTTCTGTATAATAATGTACAGTGTGATTTTAGCAATTAAAAAAAATATTTTATGTCTGTCTTAAAGTCCATGGTTAAGCACATTGCTTCTGCTATAAAACAAATATTCAAAATAATCCAGTGATGTCACTTCCTCTGCCGTGAAACATGTTGAAGGCAGTGAGGCATGTCAAACAAATTTTCTCATTATTTTGTACTAAAAGTTGAGGATACAATTTTTTTTTTCCATCAGATCTATTAGTGATATTGAGTAAATTCTAATTCAATATAAAAATTAAATGTTAAAAAAATGTTTGTAGTCACGGGGTATCTAGTTTAAGGTTAATACATGGAGTTAAGGCTCAAAATAGTAGAGGATTTTCAACTTTGTTACTGTCCGCCTGTCTGTGGTTTAAATGGTTAAACAGTTAACAGTATATAGAGTTGACAACGCATTAAAACCTTCCATACTTTAAATGTAGCTGCAATCCTAGGATGGGCAACATATAAACACATGGTTGTGTTTTAGATCCTAGAAGCCTTAAAAAACAGTATAGGCTACCCAAGATTCTAGCCTACCTAAACATTTTTTGATTTATTGATTGTTAACATTATTTATGGGCCATATTTTGTATGCTGTGCACCCATAAGAGCAAGATTAACCCTAATTAGACAGACAACACACATGTTCTACATGTTCCATGAAGTAACTGAGTGTAGATCATCACTGTAAATCTCTGACCTTCTAATTCTAATGATTCAAATACAGAAAATACACAAATATGGCTGGAGAACGTATTCATATACTAGAGGGAAAATATGAGTGCATACTATACTATACTGATAGCTGAATATTACTAATGACAGATTATTAATGAATTAATTTGCCATTTTCATTTACTCAGCCTGAATGCTAAATTGTGACATTCATTTACATTTTTAATTATGAACCTTCCTGTCAATCAAGACAAGAAGACAGCAGACAGCAGCTCTTTTCAACATTGGTCCTTAGTGAATGGCATAATGCTTCCAGCACGGCCAAACTACGCTTATATGATTGTCTTTCCATGTTCTCACGTTACTCTCGCTTTCTGAGAACCATTACTTCAAATGAAACTGCTGGTATGCTCTTAGCCACTTGACCACAGTGTTGCTAAAGAGACAGAAAGGTAAAATTACAGAAATCTAAACTAAACATGCAGTACACCAAAGACTGTGGCATCGAACAAGAAGAAATTGTCATGAATAGTGACACCTTGGAATCATGCCCACGAGGTCAGCAGACTGGGCCACGAACCTTTGAATGTGTTGCTAAGTCCTTGTAGCTATGTATCAAGTTAATGGCTGCCATAATTCACTAAGAGCAGTAGTGCTTGGAGAAAGCACAGCCTTGAACCAGTATGGTGGAAAATAAAAGAGTCAGGTTGGAAAGGTTTTCACTTTCTCCAGACATGTGCATCACTGCCAACAAATCAGTTACACTGCTCCTTACTAGAGCCGTAGACCATAGAGTAAAATATATCCAGCTCCAAAGCAAAGCAAAGTAAAGAAATGAATCATTTGAATCCTAGGTTTTCTATTCAGTTATTAATCCTCATTCAGAAACTATTGTGTCTTTTTTTATTTTTTAGATTTAGTATATCTTATGGCATCCCACCGGGTTCTATTTTAGGGCCTATGAAACTGATTATGAAAACTTATGAAACTTAATTATGACTTAGTGTGAAATACAGGGTCCAAGTGGCTAAACAAGCTTTTAGGTAGATAAGGCTGGATCACTATATCACTTCAGAAATGTGAAGGATTAGACTGGGAGTGTTGTTGGCCAATATGTCTATTCTATACTGGTATACTGGTACTACTGGTATTTATAGTAATAGCAGTATTGATAGATTTAGTTAACTACAATCTACAATACATATGGCTTGGGGTCGCTTTGAAAGAATAATTGAAAATATGTCAAAAGTATATAAACATTAAGTTTCCTGTCTGGAAATCTGGATTTTGTCAGGTTAGCGTTTATAATACTGTCGTCCCAGAATGGGTGAGCGTTAGCCTGTTTAATCAGCTTCTATTAAACAGACAGAATGTAAAACAAACAAAAAAAAAAACGTTAAGGTCTTTCACAAAAGCCTTACATGTACATACTGTACCTTACACTGAGGTAATATATACCATTATTAATGTATACCAATTCACATTATAGCAAAAGTATTTATTGCTATACTTTTATTAATGGTATTTGTCTGTTATATATATGTAGAATTGGTCAATTGATCAAAATATTTTCTTGACATAGTCTGGATATCTGTCTAGTTTGGCAAATGAATGTCTAATTATGTAATGCTGTTAAATCAGGTGATGGAGTTGAACAAATCCACATGCTGGCTGGGGGCGTCCAGAAACCTGAAACCAAGCTTTGCTCTTCAAACCAGCTCTCAGATCTCAACTACTTTCTTTATTAAAGTATGAAAAATTCTTAGAACTCTTGACTGTATTTATGTTTCCCTGCATCCTTTCAAATGCAATATGGTTTTTAGAATCTCTTAAAGCCAGAATTAATGGTTTTAAATAATAATAATAATAATAATGTGCTTATGTGTCCAAAATCTGTGCAGTATTGTAGTACTGTAGTACAATAATGTGCAAACAACTGTGACAATATTTTGGCCATATCTCCTAGCCCAAAGTCTAGGTAACATGAAAGTACAGATGCACTTGTCCATTACCCCAGTATAAGCCTGCAGTCATATTAAAACATTCTCTCTAATACTGGAAGACTTACTGTAACTGTAATGTCA
Source organism: Salminus brasiliensis (assembly GCF_030463535.1). NCBI lineage: Eukaryota > Metazoa > Chordata > Actinopteri > Characiformes > Bryconidae > Salminus > Salminus brasiliensis. The sequence goes on along the minus strand of NC_132883.1, from coordinate 37,208,233 downwards.
TTTGGACCATTTCCATTGGCACATACAAAGGCCATCTTGCATTTTTTTAATGGTAGAGTACGGAGATATAATGTCTTGATACGACCGCAGTTAACTATTCCTACAGGTTAACAACATGGACAAATGTACAGGGACACCGGCTCATTCAAATTTTCTTCAAACTCTCTTAAAAAAAAAAGAGAGTTTATCCTTCTTTTGTTGGAGTAACTGTCTCTACTGTCCAGGGAAGAAGACTTTCTAGTAGATTTTGGAGGAGCGTTGCTATGAGGATTGAAATGTATTCACAGACAAGGGTGTTCGTGTGGTCTGGATGTTGGATGATCATCACCCCAGTGCATCCCTAACTCCCCATCTCATTCCAAATATATCAGATGGAGCGCCAACCCTCCTCCCAGTTAACACAGTTCCACTGCTCCACAGCTCATTGCTGGGGGGCTTTATACCCCTCTAGCCCAAGGGTCTTATATTCTACTGGCAATATTTCTCTACAGGGATTAGACAAGTTTGCCTTTGCACATTTGTATCAGCAATGGGTGCAACTTGTGTAGCTGCATTCATTAAATGGGGGGTCCACAAACATTTTGCCATATAGTGCAGGTTTACTTCTAAAACTCCTACTGACTTTCACGTTGTGAGATCCTCTTGATGAATCATTTGAGAGCTGCAGATGTCTCAGGAAGACGGTGACAACGAGCAGCATGCTAAAGTGTAAATATACCTCTGGGGTGTCTCCAAGTCTGTTATATAACAAAAGGACAGATACTGAGCTTCTTGAGATGCAAACAAATCTACAGGAGCTCTCCCGCAGCTCAGAGCCCATCTGGCGGAGGAACAGTAGGTTCTGAAAATGGGCCTTAACCTAACCACACCCCACCATCTGTAATTCTAACATACAGACCCCACCAGGGTCTAAGTTCTGAAAAATAAAAAACTTCTAGAAAAAACTGACTGGATAAGCTACTTGCCGGGTGAACTGCTGTGAAGGCATTAACTGCAGGAAAACATAGAAAAATACAACAGCCATGCTAACATGTATGCTGCTGCACTAAATAGATACAGGCCTACACTGAAAGCTGTGGCTCTGCTGTTGGACAGATAAGCCTGGTTTTGTTCAAGTGTTCAGTTTGATTCAATGAAAACCTTTGGCCCACAAAACTGACTGATTACCCAGTTGTTAGACGTCGACGAGAATGTGTGTTAAAGTGAGCTGGCAGCTTAAGAATGCTCCCTATGCCTTTTAATTTATTTGGAGTTTTTTTTATCTTTGCAGTCCACAGACACTGCAAAGTACACCGACACCCACCTGAGGTCAGGAAAACTCATATCTATGAGTAGACCAATTCTGTGGCACATTGGCAAGGCAATAAATATATGTTTGAGGTAGAGCACACAACAACACAGTCATTGATATAGCCATTGATATAGACCTATTTCCGTACAGTTGACAAAAGATGTTGCTAATCTTGCAGGAAAAAAAGAGAACCTCCTTTCTTACAAGCTGTAAAAGAACCAGAGCTACGAATCAGTCGAGCATACTTTACACTTTACACTATGCAAAAAAAAAAAGACTTCTCTACTGCCTACCTTCAGCGGGGGCACGGGCAAGGGCTTGTTCTCCTTGTCCAGAGAAATGTAGGTGAAGAAGGCGGTGACTGCCCGGTATTTCCCTTTCTCGGCTTCCACCAGAGGATCGGCGTCCACAAACACTTCGATCTCCATCGACTTGTTGCTAGTGAAGGTCATCCGTCCAGATATTGTGATCACACAACCTGCAGGGGTGCCACAGGGTCAAGCATTAGGCCAATCGATTATTTCACTGTAGGAGCATTTGTTGTCTGAGATTGGGGTGTATGTAGACAATTCCATCTACTGCACCAGAATAGAGGCCTTTTTGTACTAATATGTGCAGCTTGGGACATAAACACCAGCTAATGCTAATAAAATATTATGGCCTTCAGCATGGAGAACCGGTGATTTAGTGCAGCTGGATCGCGACTTGATGTGTGTGTGTGTGTGTGTGTGTGTGTGTGTGTGTGTGGGGGGTGGGGGGTTGTATGTGTGTCCTGGTGACACTGTGTTCACTACCAGGGAAAAAGCAGCCCCTTCGAAAACGCACAATTACTGCTTGCAGCTTCATGTCTGCCGACTTTGATCTTATCATCCAAGGGTTTTTTTCGTCCCTTTTTTGCCCCCAGAGCGTCACTTTGGCTCTTTTATTTTCCATTACACAGGCCCAGCGCTGACTGCCCTGCTTCAGTACCTGCCCTATGAAACACGGCCCTGTAATGGAGGCGCTTCATTATTGCACTGCGCTTGTAATGGATGCTAGATAAAGACACCGTATAAATGTAAATATACTCCTCTAATCAAGTGCTGTGGTACATGAGCAGGGCCTGAGAATTGCTTAGTGGAGAAGACCATGACTCTGCCTTTTTACTAGGGTCATGATCATCTGGCATTCAAAAGACCAAAGAATTGGAGAAGAGCTGATTTTCTGTCATTCTTGATGAATGCAAACATTAGTACCACCTGCCTTACATTTAGTAGGTACCCCTTGTGTCGCCATAACAGATCTGACCATTTGAAGCATGGACTCCACCAGACCTTTGAAGGTGTCCTGTGGTATCTGGTACCAAGACGTTAGCAGCAGATCCTTTAAATCCTGTAAGTTGGGAGTGAGGTGGGTGGTCTCCATTGATTGCAATAATGAGCCTTAGATGACCATGACCCTGTCATCAGTCTACCGGTTGTCCTATCTTGAAGCACGTTTGGTAGGTACTGACCAATGCATACAGGGAACATCCCACAAGACCTGCCTGATGTTTTGGAGATGTTCTGACCCAGTCCTCTAACCATCACAGGCTGGATCTGTGCAAAGAGGCTCAGATCCTTATGCTTGTCCAACTGTCCTGCTTCTAACACCCCTGGACAGATCCCACCCCTAAACAGATGCCACTTTAGATGAAGATGATCAATGATTTTCACTTCAGCTGTCAGTGGTGCTAATGTTATGCCTGATCGATCAGTGTAGTCTTTTTATACAAAATAAGAATTGAGGCAAGATGTTTAATATACATTTTAATACACTAAATGTCCAAATGTTTTGGACACCCCTTGTAATGAATGCATTTAGCTTATTTACGTTGCACCCACTGCTGACACAGATGTGCAAATGAACACACACAACAGCTTGTCTAGTCCCTCTAGAGAAGTACTGCCAATAGAATAGGACTCTCTGGAGCAGATAAACATGGACCTACTGGCACTATTCCTAATGCCTGGTGTGGGCTAGAGGGCTATTTAGGCCCCAGCATTGAGCTGAGGAGCAGTGGGACTGTGTTCTCTGGAATGATGGTAATGCTCCATCCAGTACTTTTGAGAATAGTTGGGGATGATGTGGGGTGGTGATCATCCAACATCCTGACCTTACTAACTCTCTTGCAATCGCTGAATGCAATCAAATCCTCACAGCAATGCTAGAAAGTTATCTGGACAGTTATTCCAGCAAAAGCAGGATAAACTCTTTTTTAAAACCCTTGATTTTGGAAACATTAGTAGGTGACCCAATACTTTTGCCTCTCTAATCTACATTCCTCCCAAGGGAAATGTTCTGTGCTGGATAGTTAAACACTAACTCTTCTGAGACAGCTGTGAAGCCCCTGTTCCCTCCAGATGTTTTTTTTTTATGCATATCTTCCTACCTAAATTATTAAGTAACATTAAGTTTTCCTTTTTCTCTCTTTTGTCTTGCAACAGTTTAGTTTGGATTGCTTTCATAACTGTTCCCCCATGTGTCCCCAATTAAGCTATAATCGGTCGGTAGAGCAGACCTTCTGTGAAAGAGACAGCCTATTAGTTGAGATCAAACAAATATAATAAGGCTCGTCTGGGAAGCAGGAATGCTGTAGTAACTTTTTAAGCATTAGTACAAGCTCAAAACTTTGTTAAACTTTGCTTTTAACAGAGAAAAAAAAAACTTCGATAGCATAGAATAAACATCTAATTTGTCCTGAACTTTCTCAATGTTCTCATCATTACATCACACCTTGTTGCACATCAAGTTTGTATGTGATGTCATACACTAGCCCTAAACAAAAACATTATATACAGCAGTACACCACCCTCAGGTTATCACTATATAAAAGAAGCATGTGCTGCCTTTATTGTTGGATGCACTGTATTGTTTGTTACTGAACGAGCGTAAGCACACATAGAAAGCAAATCAAATGGCTGATTGGATGGCTAGGGAAACGGGTGGACAAATGGAGGATGAGCAGCAGGTTGGATTAGCTTTAGCTCACAAGGTAGCATTGGCTTGCGAAGATTCAGTACATCACCCTCTGAATGTTTTTCTCATCACTATATCTAAGAAGCATGTACTGCTTTTATTATTGGATGCGCTGTATTTTTTTTTATAAAGCTGTGTGGGCAGATCAAACCAGAGGTCAACATTACGAATGGAAGAGAACTGCTTACGTTAGCAGACTGCCCAGTTTAAAAGCATTTACATCGGTTAAGCTCCAAACTTCGCTAAACTTTTTTTTTTTACCAGAGGAAAAAGGTAGCATACTGTACGTGTATTTCAGGTGTCTCTAAGACTGAAATTAGGTACAAAACATGGACTTAGGTTCCCTGGAGAAGTATTAATAGATATGAAAGGTAAAACAGCTGCATTTTTTACCTCAGTACTAAAAGGTTAAAGGGATTTATAAATTGTATGAGTTCCAAGAATTCCAAATAATAAAACACTACCAATCACTTTTTCAGCAATATACCACACACTGTGACCCTTTCTTTACTTTCAACCCACCTCAATAAAGTACACAAACAGCATCCTTAGCTTCAAATAGTCAGCAGGCCTTAATAAAAATAAATAAAGAGAGGGAACGAGTACAGTAAGGGCACAGTAAACCAATGTGCCTCAGTGGAGCCCAGGACAGATGGTTGTATTAAACAGCACAGTCACCCAGTCTCTCACTTTCTCTCTCTCTCTCTCTCTCAATCCTCAACTCAAAATTGGAAAGAGAAAGGCTGGAAAGAATACTGACAATTAGGCATGCACCAATATGGTTTAGTCACACCGCTATTGTGGGCCAAAGCTGATGTCCACTATTTTCTTTCTGTCGTACCCAAGTGGCTGTTATTTCCGCCGTTTAATCCACTTCTCTCTATTAACAATGTGACGCCGCACTGAATGTTGTTTACCTGATGTGTAATGAACAATATCTACCTAAGCCAAAAAAATAAATATTATCTATAGACAGTTTTTTCAAACGGTCTATAGCCTCTGAAATAGCCGCTTGGGGGGGCTGGGGAAAGAGGTTAAGCAATTATCTGACTTTAACGATATCATTTCAATATCTGCATGCGTTCTCACAAAAAATCCCCTAATTCACATTTTGAAATATGGTCTTATGTGATGGTTTGGTGTTCTTTATTAATAATTTTTAAATATCTTTTGATCAAAGGAGAATGGGTCTCCCTTTTAAGTCTTCTCCCAAGGCTGGAGGTTCTTCTTTCAACTCTGGGGGAGTTTTTCTTGCCACTGTCGCATTTGGCTTGCTTACCGGGAGGTCTTAGGTTCTTATGTCTTTTTTTATGTTGTTGATCTCTTGTCCTTTTACTGATTACTGATTCTGTAAAGCTGCTTCGTGAAAAAGCACCAGTTGTTAAAAAGCGCTATACAACTTAACTCTAATAGCTACCAAGGCTAACAGATTAGCTGATCCAGAACATGATCTTAAATCAGCCCTTGGATTATCTTAATTAGCTAGCAAACAGGCGTTCACAGTAGGACACATTAGTCATTCTTTATATTTAGCCATTAGCTATTTAGCTAATATTATTAAGCCATGACTTAAGAAAGGACTTTCTTGGGTTGAAACTTTGTAGAGTTGTAAGGTTTTATTGTGATTTTATTGTGAAGAGTACACATGCGTATCCACCATAGACAGGATGTCATGGCTGGGGGATTTCAAGTAGGCCTAAGTTGTGTGTTGGACGGAAAGGTGATGACTGGATCATATAGGCTATTAAGACTATTTATTGGCCTTGCTAAATGAGGAAATGGTGATGTGTTAATGTACATTAACTCTCTGTAGTTGCAAAATTTGAGAGGTAGTCCCACCCATACACACACCATTCCCATTGCCATGGTCCTACAACTTAGGCCTACTGGAAACCTTCCAGCTACAACATACTAACTACAGTGAATCCCAAAATTATGGTCACCCCGATCAAATGTGTTTAAGATGACGGCCAGCACACATTCAAGCAGAGCTCAAACTATTTATAACAAGACAAGTTGTAATGTGTGTGATCTTTTTCTGCCATCTCTGCTCAAAATATAGCCCTGATTCAACCCCGATGTTAATCAAGTTAAGTGTTTGGTTCAGTCTTCTGCTGTCGAACGTAGCGGATACTTTATTTATGTATGCAAATGAAACAAATTTGGCTTTATTACAAAAAAGAAGAAAAAATAAACATGACTGTCTGATAAATGGTTGTACTGATACTGAAGTCATTTTCTTTTTATGCCTGCAAATGAGGAAAGCAATAATGGCATGTTCCCACTGGCAGACTCCACTCTGACATAAACCAGCAGTCGGCACAAGAAAGCACGGGTGAAGCCAATCTCCGAAGCGCCCCGCGGGTCCTAAAATATCAACAGCATTGATGGCTGTTCCTGCTGCCGCTGCCATGCATAACCACAGTGTGATTTAATTTGCTGTTTACTGAACCCTAGAAACTAATTTATACAGCACCTCCCCGTTCCAAGCAAAGTTCAAGATAAACAGCCATTCCAGCTGATATGCTTAACAGCAAAGTACTTGAGCGCAGTGTGACATCTGTGCAGTGATGATGTCATGCTTGCTATAACGGCTGGTGAGACCACTCCGGTAAACCAGGCTGGTTTGAGGAAAAGCTTGCTGCTGCAATGCAAGAGGGTTCTGAGCAAAGTCAATAATTCACAATGATAAAAAGCTTTCGCACGTTTACGTCAATCTTTTTTTATACCTATGACACTCTTCTAAAGATGCGGATGTGAACGAGACATTAAAGTCGTCGTCAGTCTCTTTTTTGCATTTCAAATCCGACGTCTGAACGCCTGTGGCCGAGCATCAATCAAATGACCATGTCAGCCGTTTGAGCCATTTGATTATCTGGGCTAAATCGAAGATGAACGTGATCACAGATGTCTCCAGACATGAGCAATGCAAGGCTGGAGAAAGTAAGTGTCTCAATTATTAATGGGATCAATTATTCATCTTCGCTCACTGGCTCGCTGCGAAACAATAGCCGGTTCTGGAGGCCTTGTGTGTCGAAGGCAGGGGAAATAGCAGTTCGGCTTACAGGCTACTGCAGTGAAAGGCAAATTCATCCAAATATCCTGACATATGGACCACTAGGAATACTCCAGATCTACTACACTGACTTCCATTAAGAGTTAAGAAGGTTTTTTGGCTCTTGTGAAACAATAGTCGGTTTTGGAGGCCTTGTGTGTCGAAAAGGAAGGCAGGGGAAATGGCTGTTCGGCTTACAGGCTACTGCATCTCACATCAAATTAGTCAGCCATTGTAGCAATACTGCATTTCTAGTCCTGACTATACTGACTGGTTCTGTTTTATACTGTATTGTAGGGTTATCACTATTAATTATTAGAATTCTGTCTTTAAAGGTGCCAAACAGTGCATATGTTAAGTATTTTAACCCATTCTTTAATTAATAGTAAAATAGTAAAACGCTCAGATGCAGTTTAACAAGCCTATTTACAACCCTGTTATGTTGCTTCACCTTGACGATGGGAAAAAAGAATTTAGAAGTTCTCTGCTTTTACTGGCTGGATTTGGGCACTGCGGCGGCTCACAGCCGCATAGCATCGCCTTCCCGAGCCTATCTTAGCACTGCATTGTAAATTAAATTAATAAATGAAACACTCAAATTATTCCCTAGTCCTCACAGATAGTGTTGCTGTCCTCTCAGGGTCCTCTCAGTGCAGTGTGTGGATAGCTAGCTGAAGACATTGTACCTGGTCAGCCCTTCTCTTTTGTTGGCCAAGTGTTTTAAAAAAAAAAGCTTTTAGCCTTTTAGCCACTCTCCTGGCTGCCAAGACAGTCCTTCATTTTGTTTGCAAGCTGCGAAGTGATAAATCAGTGGCACAGTACCTTGGCTTTCCTGTGACGCTGCAACACAGTCCATCGGCTTCCCTAAGCGGACACCATTGGAGACAGTACTGTTCTGTAACAGTTTCGTGGTTTGGGAAGTCTGTCATGTCGGAGGAGACAACAATATTTGAGGCTGACAATTGAGGTTTCTTGTACTTGGGTGCTATGGTATCTCAGGTGGTTGCTACTGTGTTGCTAAGCAGTTGCGAGGTGGTTGCTATGCAGTCACTAGGTGGCAACTACAAATTCATCAGCTGATTCACCTGCACCAAGGGCCTACGCTACTGAGGTCCTACTGATTTTCCGGCTCTAACATGCCTACTAAACCTGGAAATTAGCAGATAAGCGGAATCTAGTAAACTTGAGCAAGAAAAGCACAGAACTCTGCAGTAATATGATCCTCTAGGACTTAACTCTATACCCCTGACCTGTAGGCTGAAAATGTTGTACTGGGAGCACACTGAACATCAGTGCTGAAATGACTTCTTCTCGAGTACTACTAATAATTATCCATTGCCTTATGGAAACTGCTGCTATCTATGATCTTTTTCTCATCTTTGGGGGGAGGCTGGCTGAACAGAGAGCGATCAGATAACAATCTCATCCTGTACAGGTGGAAGAAAATAGCAGCAACGCTCTGTCAATTCAGTGGGTGGCGTACTTTACGTCTATTTAATTTTCCACTGCTCTGTTTGCTTTGTTTATCTAGGCAATTTCTTAAGGGCACTGTCAGTACTCGTATATACCTTTACCCATCAAAGCAGTCCTGGAAGCATCTTAGATTTCGTCTCTGGAAACATGATACTCCAATCTGGCATTTTGTAACGTAGGATATTGCTGGGTCGTCTGAAATATAAATATAACCAGCGCTCGCTATGGATTAGCCGAGCAGCTCATTTAACCGGTTGCTGTCTCCCAGCGCTGAAGCTCAGGAAGAACCTTATATGGAAGCTGACAACTAGGCTCCAGCCAGTATGACAGTCCAGGGTGGTCATTTAGATCCATCAGTTTTAGACATTCCATGTGAGACATTAACATGGAAAGGACGATGTGGTGGAACACATGGATGGAATCCTTCACTTTGTTAGTGTGTGTATATCGTCACTGTCAGACAAAAACAAAACAATAATCTTAATTTTTACTGTTTTTCACTCCAATACTCTAAAACTATTTGAAATAGAATCTTGTTACAATGACTTCCATTTCCCCGCCTCTCCTGTACAGTTGTAATTTTGGATATACAAGGTTTTTGTGAGACAACAACAGGGTATGAATCTCTATAAATTATAGGGCCTGGCCCACATAAGATATTTTTCACTAATACCTTTGTAATGACACATTAACAATACATGTAACAACTATGTATGATGTAATCGCTGCTACACAGGGACTACAGTACTATAACTTATGTAATTACACATGAATCAATCATGCGCTGTGAAGATTTGACTGCATTCGGCCACAAAAGCATCAGTTAGGTCAGGATGTTGGATGATTACTACCCTACCTCATCCCAAACTCCCCAAAACATCTCAAAAGTATTGGATGGAGCACCAACCATCATTCCAGAGAACACAGTTCCACTGCTCCACAGCTCAATATTGGGGGGCTTTACACCCCTGTAGCCCACGCCTGGTATTAGCATGGTGCCAATAGGTTCATGTTTATCTGCTCCAGAGAGTCCTGATCTATTGACAAAACTTCTCTACAAGGACTAATCATCATATCAGTCATGCCTGAAAACATGCTGCTATACACATTATTAGTGGGTTATCATAATGTGCTTATCTATTTTCTTTTTCACCTTTCTTGATCTTGCGGTGGAAGTTGATGGCATCCACAGATGCAGTCACAATGTTGGTCTTGCAGTGACGAGCGGCCACAATACCCGCTACCTCATCCATCAGCTTCATGGTCACACCTGGGAATAAAGGAAAACTCTTTAGACTAGATGAAAAAAGGGGAGGAAACATTAATACATTAATGAAACTTCGTGACCAAACAGAAGCTTAGAGATTGTGATGGCTGTTGCATCTAGCTTTTAATGTTTAAAAAAAAGAAAGAAAAAGTAATCTTTACAAACGGCAGGCCAATGAGCCATCTCGATCAGCATAAACATGTCAATTAACTTCGTAATGACTTTAATTATAAGCAAACTGAGTTTCCATTCTATACGGTAATTGCCCAGACTTCCATGTGGAGCACCCATTTCATGCGTATTCCCAGCTGACATACCACATTAATCTAAGGCATGAATATGGAACTACTTGAGTGATGTGATGTTAATTACACAACTTCTGGCCACACAGCAACATCAAATTAAATGCAAGAATTAAAATGGAAACTTTCTTAGCTAAAAGAATACTGATATTTAGGAGGATTTTCCTTAGTCCACAGTAGCGAAAAGGGTTCTCTGACTCAACAATAGTGGAACCCTGAAAAAAAAGTTTTTTTTTTTGTTTTTTTTACAGAATCATCGTCAAGACGTTTCCCATCATAGTGAAAGTGCCATAGAACCATTTAAACAATCCAATGGTCTACTGGTCTACAATGCTCTACAGTTGTCAGGGTTTTTGAGTCTTTTCCAATAAAGAGTGTAGTGTAAACCTTCTGGCAAGAGACACAAAATGTCTTTAGTCTATTTGAATGGGATTAGTGTATCAGGGTCTATAATAAAAAATGTATACATGTATCCACAATGATAGCAACTGTAGCTGGCAATACAATCACGACAGGATGAGCGAATCTAGTACCATAATATTTGCATCACGTGATCACACATTTGAAGAGATGTTGGCTCTTTCAGAACAGGGCTAAAATTTAACTTTTACACTTTTTTAGCCTGGGATTAGGACAGAATTATATTTACATGGGTTCCTGGCTTTTTCTCTTTTGCGGTCTTTCAAAATTCCTCTGCAATTTTATTTATGTCTGGATTGGCTGTATCTGTGTTTTTCTTTCTGATAATCCTTCTGTTGGGGGAAAAAGGTATTTTGGCCGCTGCTATGCATCATATTCAGTCGAGCATATATATGAGATTGTCCAGTACACAGTAAACATTTTCCAAATCTAAATGAAACCTTGCAGAATCAAAGAAAATGTGGAAGATCTTGTTGGTGAAACTTTGAATTCGCCTAGAACTGAAATAAGAGCCAGGTTTCTTCAACTAAGTGAGTTCAAATCTCACTTATTATGTGGTGATTTTATTTCTGTCCTGATGCCAGAGCTTTGTTATAGAGGAGATGTCATTTTTTATTATGGACATCCCCAATAATAATAATAATCCAATCTGACAAGGGCTTAAGACACAATTTCACAGAAACAAAAACAAATGTAGCGCATCAGCAAAGATACACTATACCAAAATAACAGGACACTCTGGAGCAGCCTAAAGTCTAAAGTCACCATGCCCAAAATGCTGGTTGCATAGAGCTAAAGTATCATGCCCAATGCATGTTGCTTAAGTATAGAGCCCCACAGCAAAGGCCTATGGAGCAGTGGAACTGACTTCTCCACAGTTTTGGAGCTCAAGCGAATACCTCTAGGATAAGTTTGAGTGGTATTTTTGCTTCGCTAATGCTCACGTACACAAATTTCATTAAATCCTCAAAGCAATGGTGCAAAATCAAATGCAAGGCCTCTGCAGAAGAGTAGCGGCTCATACTGCGACAAAGTGGAAGCAAACTCTATAAATACATATAGTGTGCATTTGGTGTCCAAGGTTGGCTGCTGTGATAGAAAAGTAGACAATTAGTCCCATTTCAGTACTGAGTAAAAGTGCAGACTAGCTCGTCAGCTTTTGGACACTGCCCAGTTTTTAGATGAGTGACAACAAGTGGGACGAGGAGAAAAATGGCAGAAATACACAGCAGTGCGATGTTCTCGCAGTGACAACGCTGCTGGCTTTGCTACAGTGGCAAATGAAAACATTTACATTGGCCCAACATCAGTGCAGAAACACCACTGCCTGAGTCATCTACTTTTTCATTATCTCCTGTCAGGAAAGCTGTTAAATCAGTGCCAATCTGGCCTGACGCATCCACAGAGTTTGATTTCTGAGCCACTGCTCATGTGACACGGTTCCAATTTCCAAAAGCCACCGCTTCACTTTCTATCTTTGTAGCTTCACTTTGTATCATTTATTCTCAACCCCAGCCTGGTGTTATCAATTTCACAGCATAGTGCTGGGCTTACGGAGTTGATATATCACCCATAGGCTTCTAAGCTTCATGACTGTCTTCAAATGACAAGTAAGCAGTGGTAGATGTTATCATTTGGTCGGGGCATGTCCTACTCTGTGGAGTAGAAGAATAATCCACTAAACAATCAATCGCCTGATCTCTCGGGGAGGACAGGCTGTGGGGGGGCTAAAGACTCGGATTAGTAAACCACTATCCAGATTCATATTCGACTGGCCAAAGGCTGAAGGTTGATGAGGATTTTATGAATAATTACTGGAAAACTGTGAAGCCAGAAATGGCCAAGGGTTATTATTATTATCTACATTTCTTGTCGGCCCGCGTTGGGCAGGCTCCTTTCTGGCCCTTCAGTGTTCTAATCAATGCCATCAATGAGGAAAGAAGCCGTAAAACGAGAAACACTTGCAGTCCATGTCCAGTACAAATTTTCCCCGGACAGAGCTGTGAATCACACACAGACAATTTGTACCCTTAGCTAGTTGAAACATTGGGTTACTAAAAAAAAACATGTGTGCAAAAGTAATGGCACAATAAATACTTTGGCCGCATCCCAATTGTGTACTACACACTAATACTATGAGGCACATTATTTAATAGTGTGGGCATTAATAGCTGCACTATTAATAGTCAATAGTGTGAGTATTAATGCGGTGTGGGTTTGGCAACTTACACAAGTACACACAGTAGTTTGTAACTTGTTTTGTACTAACAGAAAGTGATGAAGCGTCGCTATGCCAACATACATCACTGCTACATACATCCCCAGCCCCTTCTTCCGCTGCACATCCTTTTCGCCATTTTTCCCCTAATTTTTCCAGCCATGAGTAGTAGCTCCACCATGCACTGTGGGATAACAGTGACCACTGTAACCACACTCAAAAAAAAAACGATTGATTCTGAGTAAGTAACTTGGACGTTTGAGGACACTCAACTTTGACTCTTTTATCTATACTACATTACTAACACTAATTTTTAAGTATTAGTATGAAATTGGGACACAACATTTTTTTCCCCAATATATTAGATTCAGAAAGTAACTAAACTAAAATATGCAGAGAAATACCATATTTAAGTTTAAATAATTAGTTTAATAAAATAATTAGCCACTATATATATATATATATATATATACACACACACACACACACACGTATGGACATTCTGTGATTATTAGCTTACTGCACTAAGCTAATGACCACCCGCATTTGGAATGTTGGCATGTCTCATGTATTTCTGCCTGTTACCATTAAAGGCAAACATGATTTGCTCAGAATAGCTGCCATGCTAAAGAGCTGTCAGAGATTTGGAAATAATGTTATACATTTAAAATCTTTATTAAAGCACACACACACACACACACACACACACACACACATATATATATATATATATATATATATATATATATATATATATATATATATATATATATATATATATGCACAACTCTGGCATGACGAACTGGGCTGAAACCCTTCACATTTTCTACAATATAAAGTGCGTCCTTTCCACCAAGTTTACCATGCACTACTGTGCAGACATTTAGACACCTAGGCACAGTAAGAGTGTCTTTGTTTGATCACATTAGAACAGATGAAGGTAAACATTAATAAAATAAAAAAAAGAGATAGAGCTCCTTTCTCCTGGACGCCCCAAGCCAGCTCAGCGTGGATGTGTTCAATTCCATCATCGGCTCACCTGATTTACCATCATTAAGCGCTGATTTACCAAACCAGGTGTTTGATAAACAACTATAAATAACACTAGACTCCCATGAGAAGAGCTTAGATGATGTTTAAATGAACACAGTGATGGAAAACCACAACTTTTTATATTAATGTTGAATTTTATTGAATTATTAGTGCTTTGCTGAGTACATAGACACTTACTGTCCAGAGAAGGAGCTTTTTATATTCTAAAAGTGTCTAAAACCTTTGCCCAGTACTGGATATTGCTACTATCAGTTTCAAACTTATACGCACACTGCCAAACTACAGCTTTAGCACCATCAGCAAGGCTGTCTCTAGTGCATACTTTCACTTACAATCAGGCAAAGGCCAGAACACACTTTTATCAACTGTAATTGACCTACTTTTATAGGTTTTGAGTTCTACAGCAGTAAATAAAGGTAAGGTCCACCTGGACCTATAGAAGTCTACGCTGTAGCATCACAGTCTATGTCACTGTGAAAAGTACGATTCCTTTTATTAACTAAACACTGTTCGGATGCTCGGTCATGCTATTTTTACACTCCATTCATGCAAACCAGAGTTCAGTCATGGCCCAGTAGCTGACATGGGAATTTGCAGATCCACTGGGATGGCAGGGTTTGGACGAAGCAACCACAGACAGGAATAAACTCACCAGCTGAAAATGCTCTAGGTTTGCCCTAGATGGGCAAATAATGCGGCACATCTTATGGATGGCTCTTCCGGGGATCTTCAAGCATTCCAGAGCCTGAATAGATCGCATCATTATTAAAAGGAGGAGGAGGATGGAGGTTTTGGGCAGGGGTTTACCGGATCTTCCATGCAGCGCATGTAGGCTGTGGTATACTGTATGTGCCAAAGAAACCTAGAGGAACACACTGCCCGTGCCATTAACGTGTTCAGAGACTGCCAGCGCATACACACTAGCCTGCTGACTGCTTAATGCCGCTCCCGGCTAGCTTTCCTGCAGCAGCTCCAATGGCCAGAGGGAACCATTTTACTGGAACCTCTAGAATCAACAAGATCTCAAAATCCCAAGACATTTGTAACAACATTTACATGAAGACATTTGGACATACATATCAACTGACCAGATGTAGCCTGACCTTTGCATATGACTGTTTATAGTTGCTTAGTCTGATGTGTAGCTGTATATGTTGACAGTGTTGACAGAGTCTTCTTTGAAGAAAATAATGTCCCTCTAAGTTGTAAAACAGTCCTACGTAGGCACAGATTGCTAGACAGTCTCCCAAATACTTGGGAGAAGGCATTTTTCAGAGGAAACGCCTGGATCACAGTGTCGAGTTTCAAAATTGAGGTTCCATCTCTGACACATTTCCTAGGCTAAAAGCAGCACATTAGATTACTGCATCCAAATACAGCAGAAAAGCTCTACGGGCAGCCTAGTAGTAAAACCAGCTACGACAGAAGGCTGCTGCAGCATGAATACATCTGTATTCACACCAAAGCATCAGAGTAATAACCTTCTAGTCTAAATAATAACAACCAAAGGCAAAAAAGAAAGAAAAGAATGATGGCGTTATAACTCCATATGCAGTATTTTACACGTATTCTGCATTCAGAAAGAGTCAGCAGGCTTGTGTGGATACCATCCTCATATCAGTGAAATATTGGCCTCCTTGCACTTTTATTAAAGGACAGAAAAGAGTAAATGCTTATCTTGTTACGACAAAGTGGCCTGCCGGCAGTATTTCCTCACCTCTCAGGACAGACTCCGTAAACAACCTGACTAGTAGTGTTGCATGCTCAAACCACCTTTATGATCCTTATCTGATCTCAAATCACATTTATTAAGTGGTTTAATTAGGCAGTTTTTATTAAGAATCTAGCAATTTGAATACTAAGCTAATGCTAATGCTAGGACGAATCTATAAGTTCGCATGTTAAGGTAATGCTAAGGCAAAGGAAGAATCTAGCAATCTGAATGCTAAGCTAATGCAAAGGCAAAGGAAGAATCTAGCAATCTGAATACTAAGCTAATGCTAATGCTAGGACGAATCTATAAGTTTGCATGTTAAGGTAATGCTAAGGCAAAGGAAGAATCTAGCAATTTGAATACTAAGCTAATGCAAAGGCAAAGGAAGAATCTAGCAATCTGAATACTAAGCTAATGCTAATGCTAGGACGAATCTATAAGTTCGCATGTTAAGGTAATGCTAAGGCAAAGGAAGAATCTAGCAATCTGAATGCTAAGCTAATGCTAAGGCAAAGGAAGAATCTAGCAATCTGAATACTAAGCTAATGCTAAGGAAGAAACTAGCATTAGCAATTTGAATGCTAAGCTAATGCTAAGGCAAAGGAAGAATCTAGCAGTTTAAATGCTAAGCTAAACATTAGGGTAAGGGAATAAACTAGCGATTTAAATCAGAAGCTAAAGTGATTAAACAGTTTAAATGATTTTGATGAGTTGATAACTAAGTGGGGTAAAAGCAAAGGAACAAGCAGGCAGTTTAGATGCTAAGCTAAATACTAAGGCGAGGGAGGAAATGAGCACTGAGGATTTACTGCTAGACATTACACTCCATTGTCAACAGATTATATAGTAAAACTGCATGTCCTTAAGCCGAGAGTTAGTCTTGTACTGAACTGAAGGATGTTTTTTTAAGCCAGTAGTGGCTGCTCTGGGTTTAAGTGAAGTAATCAAGACGAAAGAAAAAGAGAAAGTCATTTTTGTTATATGCTAAACGCCCTGAGCTTCATATGGTCAGTTATTGTGTTGATGAGGGAATAAGAGACACATGCTGAACCAGTGACTAATGAAGCAGCCACAGAGCATTAACTCTCAGTTAATCGCCTCTTGCAGGGAAATGTGGTTACCTTAATGAGGGACAAATGCTGCTAAAACTGCTGGAGGCAAGATACTCAAAAGTTAGAGCTTCAGACCTTTTGGTACTGAAGGCAGACCGCATGTCTGTGAAAAAAAAAGTTTTGTGAAGAACTTTAAGTTCCAAGTCTTTCAATGTCTCAGACCCTTCCTCCAGCGTCTTTCTTCCTCACGGGTCTGGTACAAAAGGTCTGTAACTGAGTGGGTTTTACGGGACTAAAAGTAGGATGGTAGGTATGACCAGTAAAAAGAAAAAAAATGCTTAATTTTAATCTTATTTTAAGCTTAATGCTATAGAAAGATCCCCTTAATGCTAAAAATACTCCAGTTGAAGTGCTAAGCTGAACGCAAAAGAAGAATCTAGCAGTTGTGCTAAAAGTACTAAAAGGTAAAGGTACTGAAGATATACCCTTGAGGGATACCGCACCAGTCTAGCAGTTTAAACGCTAAGCTTAATGCTACAGTAAAGGTAGAATCCTCTGGTTAAAGTGCTAATCTAAACGTTAAAGCAAAAAGGTACTGAAGATACCACACCAGTGACTTGAAAGGTAACCAGCTTAGGTCATTTCTAGAACCTTTGGCAAAGCAACCATCCTTCATTATGCATCATTAGAACAAAATGGAGCATTATATGCTAAAGATCTGCATATTAATCCACCCAAATCTTATACTAAAAGTACTATACAGTAGTAAAGTAGCAAAGGAAGAATCTAGCAGTTGAAATGCTAAGCTTAATGCTAAAGAATCTAGCAGTTTAACAGTGAGGTGAAGGTACTGAAGATACACCCTTAGAGGGATACCACATCAGTGACTTGAGGGGTACCAACACAGTTCCTTTCTAGAACCTTTTTTAAAATTGGCAAAGCAACAACCCTTCATGCACTGTTAGCAGAAATGGTGCAATCTATGCCAAAGTAAAGGTAGATTCATGTTAAGGTAGTATTCATGTTATGTATACAATTGGTACCCCTGGATTTGAAAGATACGCTCATGTCTTTATCCAGAGCCACTACCTCTTCACCACCATTTACATTTACATTTACAGCATTTAGCGGGATGCTCTTATCCAGAGCGACTTACAAAAGTGCTTCACTGTTTACTCAAGAAACCAATAGATAGTTTGAATAGATAAAAAATTCAAAAGATACCTCTAATACCGGAAGATGTAAGTTTTCAGTCTGCGTTTGAAGACAGTGAGCGACACCCAGGGGAAGTTTGTTCCACCACTTCGGTCACGGGACAGAAAAAAGCCTGGACGCTCATCTTCTGTGGATTTTACGGGATGGCGGGTCAAGCCGAGCCGTACATGAGGGCTCTTGGTGCAGATCAGCTTTTGACCATTGCCATCAAGTACGGGGGGGCTGGTCCATTCTTGGCTTTGTAGGCCACCATGCTTTCTCTGGATTCAGACAATTTGGGTAATGTTAGCTTATGTCCCTCAACCTCCCATCTTCAGAGCCAAGATTCGTTATTAAATTATGGATATTACATGGAAAGCCTCTTTATGCTATCCAGGCATGCTCTCTAAGTTAGCGAAACTTCTGCTCCTTCACCATCGAGGCCAAGCAGAAAACGCAGGGTCTTGTTCGGGCCTCGGCAAGAACAATGACAGATGTTTCGAGTCTTCCCACGTTTTGTTTGTCACACAAAGCGGGGCGTCACAGTGAGACTGCAATGACCTCACCATCTGCTTGGCTTCGCTCTCCTCCACCGAATACAGATTGCACAGTGTTCGGGACCACTTGCTCACGAACTCACTGCAGGCTGCCTTCGCTCCGCATACATTAAGATAAAAAAATCAATACCTTCACTGTACAAATCTGCTAGACTGTTCCAAAGGTCATGTCTCCTGTGAAACTGCATATGTGAGTCTTTTTCTATGCAAAAAGTTACACAGTGCGTGATGTTCTCTTCTAGATAGAAACATTGAACTTTTGCTCATAATGAAAGACTGCAAGGTGCAAGACAAGGCCTGCAATCTTCAACAAACCAAGAAAGATGTTAGCTTTATGTACAGAACATGGCATCCACAGAAGTCTAAATATGAGGCATAAAACACAGAGCAGCTGCATTATACCTTCCTTTACTTATTTCATATTGTCTTCTGTTAGTTTTAGCTAACATTGCATTTGAATTGTTTATAATGGAAAGATGTTCGTTATGGACCGTAATATCATAATAAGTTTTTAAAGTAGTACTAGTCTTAGGGCTAGGCGATATATTGTTCAATATAGTTCTTCACCATGATATTGATATTTTCAATATCTTTAATATTTTTAATAGAAAATAATATTATATATTTAATGCAAATTATCTGTTTTTATTTTATTTTTCTAATTTGTGTGCTAGTGTCATTCACTGGGTGCTCCAGATTGTTATTGTTGATTTTTGTAATTCATAGAAAATAACATTTCTTTCCTGGAAATGTAAATGTGGATTGTGTCTGTTTAAACGTACTCATAAAAATGTTAATATAAAAAAAATATGATACATTTAGAAATTATTGTAACATAAAATTACACAGAAAATAGGTTCTACCTTTCTGCATTTAATGTTCTGAACTAACTGAACCTACAATTTGTTTTTTTTATATAATAGAATTTTAAATACTTAAAACTTAATTAAATTACATTTCAACACTAGTTTTAACTTCAAGTTAAAGCTAATTTTTTCAGAGTATATATAAATTATTATAGCCCATAGTCCAGCACTTTTATACTGCATTATACACTATTATACTTCTTCTTTAAGGACAGCTTACATGTCATGGCAGGTTTGGAATTCATATTATGTTTGTAACATGAGCTAATGTGTACTTTTTTTTAGTATGATGCATTATATATATATATATATATATTGTAATAATATGAATTTGTATGACACTTTAAAATTGAATAGTTATTTTAAAAAAGTAAAGTGTTAAAAAAAGATATTTACAGAACGATGCTATAAGATCTATTATTGTACAAACACAACACATTGTCCTTAACCAGGCAGAAAGCTATACCACTCCAAACCATGTACTAAAATTATTCAAGTTATTCCAAATGCTTCAAGGCAAATGTTAGCAGGCACCTGCTCATCTCATCTATTGTTCACGTGAAATCAATAGTATTAACTGGATGTGGCTGCATTCAGCCACAAGAGCATTGGTGAGGTCAGGCAGATACTTCTAGATTACAAACACCAACTCTAGTGTTGGTCATTGAGCAGTTTCCGATGATTTCACGTTTTTTAATAAATGCTTTTCAGCAGTGATTATTTATAATCCATGTGTGCAGAATTGGTGCGCCATGAACAAGCTGAATTCAACATTATTCCAACAGTTGTAAAAACAAACATATTTACATTAATGTCTTGTGAGGTTTCCTGGCAACACTCCAAAGCAATGGTAAACTTGACGAAAGCCAAAAATCAATTCCCTGTTTGCTTGTACACAGATTGGATCACAAAGACCCAAATTTCCCCAAATCTAACCCATTGCGAATAACCTCTCCAGTAGATTGAGGCACAGCAGTAACTCTTCAGTCGGAGACCAGCCAATATCAGAAACCACAGTGTTCTCATTATAGACACAGGACAGCCCACGGAGAGCTCATCAGATTCTGTACTGAGATCAACTGGCAGGCCTGACACTCATCCTGGACCTGGGAAAGCATCTGTGCCTCTCCAAGCAGTCAGGAACTCATCTTGAGATTCCTGGAGAATTTCAAGCGAGAAGAATCTCAACTTGTTTGGATTCGAGGAGCTTTTATTCCTTTTGTATTCAGCCTTCAGGCTGATGTGCTCCACATGGCCATGAAATCCATTAACGGTCGAAAAGATATATCTGTCTTCAACTGATTCAAGCACTTCATTCTCTCATGTGGGAAAATCTGTCCAAAAAAAAAAAAAAAAAACCCACTGTTGTGAGCTTTCACAGGTAAAATTAAAACGCAATCTTTCACACCTCATGTCTTAAAACCGGACGAAGGGGATATTTTACTGATGTTTAAAACCTCAGATGTTGAAAGAAAGGATGAAAAAGTCTTGGGGTTTCAGTGCGAGAATAAGAAGGAACTAAATTAGGCATTTGAGGCCTGAGGTACATACATGAAAAGCCCAAGACTAGCCTTGGCGTGATTGCAATCTAACGGCACAATTCCCAATTAGCTCAAAAAGCTTTTTCCCAACAAAGTATTGAACAAGGGAATTCAATTCTTTGGGAGACAATAACAAGCTGAGTCAATTATGGTAGGTGCTTTTCCGTTGGGCAGTACAGTGTAGCACGGTACCCCTACAAATCTGCAATGCCTCATTTTGTTGTCATTTCCACTGCCAAGCAACTCAGGCTGTACTTAAGTACCTGCAAATTTGGTTAACCAACATGGGGAAGTACCAATTGTACCAAACCAACATGTGGAGCTAGATGCCTAATTAGGTTCAATACGAAGCGAATCGAAAAACTGTTGCACAGATAAACATCCATATCACTTTCAAACAGAGAATTGTGACTCCATCTAGTCACTATAGTTTCTGCCATTATTGAAGGGGGTCTACCAGCAACATGCTTTTGAGACAAGACCACCAATTTAACCCTGTTTTTTTTTTTTTGTTTTTTTTAAAGAGAAGCATGCACAACTAACACAGGCAGAAATTTACTCAACTGACTAGAATACCACCAAGTCCATCTACAGCAAGTGGTGCTGGAACAAGGCCAAGAGGGACTGCCAACAATTCTACAGTGGACGTTTCTCTTTTCTCTGTTGTGGTCAGGGACAAGCTTTTACTCTCTGAAGGCCATCACACAGAGGATGAGGAGGAGCTTCTTCACACTGGACATTTGGGACCTGAATCAGGACACTAACTAGGACTACCTCACATACATTAATACATCACGCACAAGATATTTCACTTCAATATAGATGATATATTAAAATATATAATCTAGCTTTAATCTATAAGTATGTATATTTATGTCCTGCTCAAACGGCAAAGCATTTTTTGCACTTCACTCTTTTGCACACTACCATCTCTTACATTACAATTTTACAATGCAAACTTCAATACCCTGTCCAAGTCCAGCAACCTTAAACTGTACAAAGGTAAGGAGTAAACCCGGCCAAGGTGGGTGAAAATAACTAAATAAAAATAAGAATATTGTATAAAAATAAAGGGAACAAGTCAGTGGTTCATGACAAACTTTAAGGCGACCACCACTGTAATCCACAGATCGCTGGTTCGAATCTCAGGTCATGTTGCCTGCCATCAGCAGCCGGTGCCTGAAAGAGCACAAGGCACTAGGTGGCTTTATACATAATGCTAACACATTCACTCTTATCTGCTTCAGCGAGTCCTATTCTATTGGCAATACTTTACTCTACAGGGACAAGACAAGAAGCTGTGTTCGGCAACTTAAAGTATCTGAGTGCATTAATTAGAAGGAGCCTCCAAATACTTGCACAGTATCAGTGCAACCTAGCCTAAGTGAATGTTTTTATAAGAAACGCCACCCGTTTGACAGAGCTTTGACTGCTTGTTTTGTAAAGACATGCCTTTGCTTTAGTGGGGACCGTGTGAGCTGTACCCAAGGGGAGTCTCATCTCGAAGTGAGATTCCCTCAATTTACACGTGCCTCCCAAAAAAAAAAAACGGCTCTCAAAGCGTCTCTCGACAATTTGTGGCGGATGCTTCCCCACCATTCACAGATGCTGGGCTGGTGTCACCTCCAGAAGTGCTGCTGGGTTAAAAAATGGGAGTGGGGAGATAAAAAAAGGCACGGCAAGCACTCTGTGCACTAGATGGATGAAGCCATTTTGCAACTGAACAGGCGAATTTGGTGGAGGGAGAGCGGCCTCCACCTGCAGCCTTCTAGAAATGATCTGTCATGTCTGGACTCGTCTGATTTAGCAGGGAGTCCATTCTAAAAAGGAGCTCCAGCAGATTTGTCACCCGAGCCACAAGTCTGCAGCCCAAATGCCAAGCCCACACCAGGGAGTAGAGCAGTTTTTAGCTACAATAGAACACTTTCACCATTTAAACACTGCAAAAATGCTGCTATATCTGTGGGACTGTCTGATAGCATCTTGCCCTCCACACACTGAATGCCAGCCATGCGTCTGGCAGCTGCTTCATACGCTCACTGTAGGCTAACATCCTGACCTCTGGCCTGGAAATCAAAATGAATCAGACATTTCGTTTTTGGTTCCTGAGTAGTACGTGAATCAGTGCTGAGGCCTACAGACAGCGCTGAAAATGTCTATTTTCAGGGATTATTTGGGTTGGTGGCTACGAAGCCTTTGCGTACATCTGCTGTCATAACAGAAGTCACATTCTTTTTTTTTACATCGTTTGAAAATGGCACTGAAAACATTGTGATGGAAGGATCTGAACCAATGGACAAATTCAAATGGACCAAGGGAAGCATTGGCATTGAATAATCTTCTCCTCACTGTCACTGTTCTAGACTCACTGTATGACATGTGTCTGAGTGATGCTAAGGACAGTACTGCAACAGGATCTGTGACTGTAGCCCTCTCGTTCAAGTGATGCTCTTAACAAAACCAATGTTATTTCCAATTCCTGCCAGGCCGTCAATCTGAAGGCTGGCATATCTTCACCAACCCACCACATCCCCAACTCTCTAGTTCATCCCTACAAGCATTGGATGGATGGAGCATAATCATTCCAGAGAACACAGCACAATTCTGGGGGCTTTATACCCATCTAGCCCATGCCTGGTATTAGACATGGTGCCAATAGGTTTAACATGTGTGTCTGCAATGGGTGTAACTTGAAGTAGCTGAATGCATTCACTTGGACATATAGTGGAGACAGTGCCTAGACAAGGGCATCCCTCAAAACCCAAGACTGGGACATGGCAAGAAAGCCACAAAAGCTCAAATTTGGACAAAAATAACTACACAACACCACAAAACTTTTTTAATCACAATTAAATAGTAGACATTTTGACATTCTGTCCTAATTTGAATATGCTCTCTCTTCTGCGTCCTTACTTTCCTAGGTCTCTGCATTCAGAAGGAACTCATCTCCAAAGATGTTTTACATGTTTTTTGAGGATATAATAAAAGACTTGGCTAGCACAGGATGTACTCCCTCAAATAAAACTGTAGAATCCAAAATGTGTTGCATATAAAAACCCAGCTTTTAAAGGAGAGGCTGCCCGGATTTACAAAATGTGTTTATTTGCTTGACTTAAAAGTAGTCACTGGGATGATATATCACTTTATATTGAGATTATTAACACTACCTCCTTGCTTCTGCACTCCTCGTCCATCATAACAGCTCCACTTATCAAATAGGAGAACTGTGTAGTACTATAATTACAGACTGTAGTCCATCTGCTTCTCTACATACTCTGTTAGCCTCCTTTCACCCTGCTCTTCAATGGTCAGGAATCCACAGAACCACCACAGAGCAGGTATTATTTGGGTGGTGGGTCATTCTCAGCACTGCAGTGACACTTACTGACATGGTGGTGGCGTGTTAAGTGTGTGTTGCGCTGGCATGAGTGGATCAGACTGCTGGCTGGAGTTTGCTTCTTTAGTTTTATACTGAAGCTACAAGGATATTACCTAATGGAAGTTGACAACAGAACACAAAGCAGACTTCAACATAGCTGTCACTTCTGTTTTAGCTAAAGAAAAGAACTTTAGACTTATCTGGTTAACTAGGGTAAGAATGGGAAAGTGTGCAAATGAGACTTTTTGCCTAACTACTCTTAACTATTACTATTTAAGGACAATAGCCACTAGTTCTAGTTCCTACTGGACAGATGGTTCTTTTAAAATCATCATTTTACATCAAGCGCAGCAGTCTGAAGCAATCATGCTCCTGCTCGAGGTTCGAGAGCCTGGAAAAGGACAATGGGAATCCAAACAATGAATCACTGGCATTTGACGTTTCATAAAGATGAGATGACACTGTCAGGTGTTGAACTGTGTTATTTAAATTTATGAAAGCCCCCTCCCGCACCACCCCCTACATCTATCTCTGGCTGCTAACGGTAGGGTGAAAAAAAGTCTCTCATTGAGTCACTCGGGTCCTTGCTTCGAGTCCTTGAATTACAGTAAAATTCGTTTGGGCCAGCAGTCTCTTTGAATTCTGTAAACTGTAAACCTGGAGAAGTTTGCCTAAACTTCATTTATTTACATTTACATTTACGGCATTTAGCAGACGCTCTTATCCAGAGCGACTTACAAGGTAACTCGTATTACAGAGGTGGGTCAGTGTAGTGTTAGTCTTGCCCAAGGACTCTTATTGGCATAGCGCAGCATAGTCACCCAGACTGGGAATCGAACCCCAGTCTCCCACATGGTGTGGTAGCTCACTGGCAGGTAGTGGTGTTATCTGTTGTGCCACACCAACCACATTTATTGTATTAAGTTTTTAAATTAAGCTTCAAATTTAAGCAAATTCAATATATTAGAGTAGAAACACTCATAGGACCCTATCTTATCTATTTTTATTATTGTGTATATTGTACACTGTCCGAAAACAGGTACCGAACCTCGCTTGTGACTGGGATGGTGCTTTTAAAGGGACACCTTCAGTAGTAAGAGAACATAAGAACATCCTTTTTTTTTAGAAATACGTGCACCTTTTTTAAGTGTAGTACAGTCATTTGCAGTCTTCATAAGCTGCATTTGTTCAATTGTATAAAAAAAAGATACAAATTTGCACCTTTTCCCTTGTGAAAGTAAATGCTGTGAACCTTTAAAGGGCCCACACATCATAACAGTTTTCTTGTTTTTTTATGTTTTTCCTCCTGAGATCCACTTATAACATTTGTATGGGTTTCTGTATAAAATCAATTCCCTTCTACACACTCATTTTCTAGCCTCTCTTTATCCCTTAGAAGTAAACAAGCTGTTTTTGCCACTGTGCCTTTTACATACTGTATGTAAATGTTCTCTTTCTGACTGGCTCTCTGTCCTGTGTCGAGCTTTATTCCACAAGCAGTCTGAAACACCCTGTATAAAGCAAACATGATCAACCTTAAACTACACCACTGTGAACTCACTGGGAGCTCACTGATGGTTTCAATATTTTAGAAGGTACATTGCAAATGCAATATGTCTAAAATTCTGCGGCTGTTACGGTCTTATGGCATTTTCACACCTAAAAGTCTGGCATGAGTTCTGAACCAAGGTTCATGTTTTTTGGGCTCATTTGTGCTTCCTTTCTAGGTTCTTCTTTCCAGTATTAATTCTTGAACTACTTACTGAACTCTATGGGTGTGAAGACATCAGAGATGCTGTGGTTGAGAATTAGAATGATTGCTGGTAGGCTAGTGAGTAATAGTGATTAGCATTAAGCTAGCCATCTGTAGACTTAAGGCCAATGTACGCTTACAGGTAGTACTTACAGGTAGACTAAGAGTGAACTAGCTAGCTAACTAAACAGTGTTCCAGGCATGAACGTGAAGCCCCAACCTGACCTGTATCCGACAGTTTGGGAGTTCTCTCCATCAGGCTTGATTGGTAATTATAAATTCAACCCAAAATTGCAGCTATAGACTCGGGGAAGGGAACGACAGTGCTCACATGCTCTCGCTCTCTCTTTTTCTCTCTGCCTCTCTAGCTAGCCACATACCAAACTTCTTTTTCTTCTTTTATTGTTTAAGGGGCGATGACAGCCTGCTTCAACTTCCTGTTCTTGATCGGAAAGTCCAAGAACCATCCAAAGAAGCATTTTCACACCGCAAACAAACCAAACTACGGTTCAGTTTGATCGGTAGTCCGAGGCACCCTTTCGCATCTGCTATTTTAGTTCTGAACAAACCGAAGGCTGAAGACTGAAGGCCTGGACCAAGCAAGGTAAATATGAAAGCACCCTAAAATGTACCCTCCAAAGCTCAAAAATGGATCTTTACGTGGGTATATTCTTGATTTCCTTTCCTTTATGTAATGTTTATAATGACAACACACTGCACTTTTACATTTTCAGGCCTACAAAAAGCCACCGTGCTCAGTATTATGGCTGCGCACGGCAAGCTGCAATGCTACAGTCGCTCCAGCCCTGCTCTTACTCAGCCAGGCACTGAGTGACTGCAAAGGGCAGCGCTCCCTCTGTTCGGAGACCAAGCCGAGGACAGGCAAGGCCAGGGCAGCCTAAGGGGGCCTCGACTGCACAATGAAAGAGTGACGCTCTGGTCCCGAGCCCCGGCGAGCTGAGAGAAAGAGAAAAAGAGCTGGGCGCACAATGGAGGGGAAAAGGGCAATTAGAACGCCACTCCCGGAAGAGCCCAGTTCGCTGAAGGCACCCGGCTCAGTGATTAGATTCCTTGTGACGATTAGTCTTAAATCTTCTTCCACAATACACTGATCCAAGTGACCACTGAAAATAACAGTTTGGGGAACAGTCTAATTTGCTTAATACAGAATCTTATATAATTGTGAATACTGGGGGGGGCTCAGGGGACTCTGCGTCTGTGTGTAACACTAAAAGAGAAGGACCTAGGCATTTTATCCACAGCAGCAGGATCTCAGAAATGCAGCTATGAATAGAGCTATGCTACTAATGTAACTAACAAGTAACTGAAGATTATGCCGAGCTGGAATGTTGGATTGTCCGAGTTCCAAGTAGGAAACGCCCCCACAAGTGGGACTGTACCATACCATAACATTGCATAGCATAGCTTTGTTTTTAGCACTGTAAGAACAACATTGCAATTCGTTGTGTAAGTACTCTTACCGAATAGTGCTGCTATTGTGTCGGCATGCTGCACTGTAATGTGCCGACTTTGCACTAAGGTTAGCTTTTAGCCTAGTACAGATACCCGTTCACATTCCACGCTTCAGTTCCAAGTGCCCTAATTTTGACTCATGGCCACAGTCACAAGGCCTGATTCAGCGCAACTTTACGCAGCTGTTTTCCGATATCTCTCTAGTGGTGAGGCATCAAAAAACACCACCACATTCTTCCAAAGCGGTCGTTGCGTTTTATCGCTTTGCCTGCTTTGAGTAGGGCTAGCAGGGCTCCTGTAACCATACAACATATCACACAGCATCAAACGTTATCATAACATATCTTACTGTATTCTACTATTATGACTAGCTACCATGTCTTAGCTTGTGGCTTGAGGCTTACATATTAGCAAGTAGCTAAAGTGTAGGAGCTGGAACACTGCAAAGTCCAAAGTACATCTTTTTGTTTTACGGATATTTCGGATATATTGACTTCTGGAATGCTGCATGGTGAAAATGGGAAAGCTGGAAAACGGAAACATCAGCATATTAACACGAGGCAGATTTTCAAATGATAAATAGAAGGATCTCATGGAAATGCCACCACTGTATCATATCGAATATGAATGCTAATTAGCACAGTAAGCTTCCCTTACTTTTGCACACCATGTGTAAAACTGTCCCCTTCCTCTGCTCCTCTTTTTTGCATTTGTCAAATTTTCCACTCCAATTCAGTCGGTTTTAACAGCAGGCCTATGCACCGAAACAAGAGTGCTCATGGCTTGCAAAGAACCTTTGCTGCCACTCTACTACTCAAAAATGCACACCCCCTCCTCTGCCTGCATCTCCCCCCACTCTTCCCCTTCTGTGCCAGTGTTTTAATCATAGCGGTATAATCAAAAGACCTGAACCGAACTGCTTAGTAATGAAACGTTGCCATGGCAACAGGTTCTGGGTTATTGTAGCCGATGGGCCGAAGAGGAGTGCGTTTTATGTATATTCGTACATTGTCTTAATGCTTCCGGCTGCTTGCATGGGGCCTGCTGGAACAACTTTATTTGCATCTGCAGTATAAAGCAGCAGTGCGCAGACTCATGATCTGCCGAACCACCTGGGAGTCATTAACGAGGCTCTAAAACAAGCTTGAATCAATCACACACTCCAGAATTTTTAGACAACCAAGAGATAAATGACCTAATAGGGGAAACTCAAACCAAACAATCTGCTAGGAATAACAAATGGCAGGAGCAAGCTATCATGGCTGGATTTGCATGAAGCTAATTGGTGGCTAATCACCTTCATTTATTGTTAGAATCCTTTTGTTTTCTTTAAAGAGGCCAAAAAGTAGTCAGGTTTATGAAAGAGTGGGAATTAGGGTAATCAAACATCCTCACAGGCCAACTTTGGACCACACTTTAGGCAGCCCTGTTTTAAAACCCTGGTTTGCGGTGCTTACGGGCAAGTAGCTTGCATTAAATCTTTCATATTAAATAGGGGGTGTTAATCATGCCTGAATCGTTTTATTCAGGTTCCTACCAGACAAAGTAGGGGGCGCTAATTATTGCAGAACCATTTTAATTGGGTTTCCTACCAAACACAGTAGGGGGCGCTAATTAATGTAGAACCCTTTTATTGGGTTTCCTACCAAACACAGTAGGGGGCGCTAATTATTGTAGAACCCTTTTATTGGGTTTCCTACCAAACACAGTATGAGGCGCTAATGTTGTCAGAACAGTTTTTTTCAGGTTCCTACCAAACACAATAGGGGGTGCTAATGATTGTCGATTGTAGAACCATTTTATTGGGTTTCCTACCAGATACAGTAGGGGGGCGCTAATGATTGCAGAACTGTTTTGTTCAGGTTCCTACCAGATACAGTACGGGACGCTAATTATTGCAGAACTGTTTTATTCAGGTTCCTACCAGATACAGTAGGGGGCGCTAATGTTTTCAGGACTATTTTTTCCGGGTTCCTTGCCAAACACCCTAGGAGGCACTGTATAAGATTAAGTAGTACTAAGTAATAAAACAAGCTGTAAATGCATCTGTGCAATTATATACTACAGGTCCAAATGTTTGTGGACACCCCTTCTAATGAATGCATTCAGCTACTTTAAATGGCACCCATTGCGGACACAGATGTGCAAATGCTAGGTGTAAGCTAGAGGGGTATAAAGCCCCCCAGCATTGAGCTGTGGAGCAGTGGAACAGTGTTCTCTGGAATGATGGATGGCGCTACATCCGATACTTTTAGGGATTACTTGGGGAGTTGGGGATGAGGCGAGGTGGTGATCCTCCTGATGCTCTTGCCAATGAATGCAATCATATCCTCACAGCAAAGCTCCTCCACAATCTAGTGGATAGCCTTCTTCCCTGGACATTAGAGACAGTTACTCCATCAAAAGCAGGATGGACTCTTTTTAATACCCTTGATTTCAGAAGAAACAATGAGTGCGTCCCAATATGGCAACAGATCCCACAAACGTCATGACACGCCTTCGTGTGTAATAGGCCTTTCTGTGTTTGTTGAGGGCCAAATATTAGAAAGTTGAGTTAATGGTCTTTTTGAGCACGGCTGAGCCAAATCAAACGCCCTCAGGCCAACCTTGGACCACACTTTGGGCAGCCCTGTTTAAACACTTGATTTTTTTTTTGCTGGGAACGAGTTCACTTATCCCTTTTGCCCTCTACTTTCAGAGTCCAATGAAAGTGCCGTATTTGCAAAGAGATTCAGAAAAACACACACTCACTCTCTCTCTCTCACACACACACACACACACACTGCAGTAATGATGGATGTAGCTTGCCTGCGTACTATAATCATTTGTGGAGGAGCCAGGCCAGAGAAAATCCAGATGCGTTTATGCCCCCATTTGTTTAAGGTTTAAGGACACCCCGCCTGTCCAAACAGTCTCTATCTCTGGCCAAGCAATTTCTCCCCTCAAACACACACATTTATACACGCACACACAAACACACACTCAAGCTTCTGTGTATGGGAGCAAATCCAGTGTAAGCTATTGATGGCGCTGTCTAAGAGCTGCTGGAACAGGCATGCTTTTAGAAGTTCTGGCTCCAGTGTTCTAGTGCAGCGTTGTACTTTCCACTATAAGTCAGCCTCTGCCGGGGCAGATCAGCAAAGAGGTTAGAGAGGAGTGAGGGAAGGCCAAAGTGGTCTTAAACAGTGCTTAGATCACTTGTTAAAGTGTGCGGTAATAACACAGCGTATTATGAGATTGAGAAACACAGATAAACTCCTGCTGTCCTTCTTATTACCACACTCTGCTTTTCTGGTCTTTTTTCAGTGAGTTGTAGAAGTAGAAGCCATGTAGAACCCAATGCAAAGGTCTCATACTGTACATTTTCAGCTCTTTTATCCTGTTCTCTCTGAAGACCTGAAGACACCTGAAACCACTGGAAGCTGCAATTTGCTTCCCTACAAGTCCTCAAGTCCATCCTCAAGTCCAATAACCTTGCAATCATCTCCAATTACAACACTCCTTATCACTTCAGCATGAATGGGCGGCCATATGTAAATCGGTTCATGGTTTTGACATCACAAACATTATAAATATTTATCACTGGTTTTGACCAGAGGAGGATGGGTCTTGCTTCCTCCCAAGGTTTCTTCATCCAGCTTTGATGGAGCTTTTTCTTGCCAATGTCACAAACATTATACATTTTTATAAGTGGTTTTGAACAGAGGAGGATGTCCCACCCCCCAGCCTTGTGGGGAATGACATGCACTTAAAAAAACAAAGATGCTACAAAAGGTTCTGTGAGCGAAGCCATAGAAGAACCACTTTTGGCTGCACAAAGAGCCATGGACATTTTAACCCGTTCGCAAGTATGTTCCCAACCTGTGGAAGCCATGTGTTCAGGCGTGAGGCAACAATCAGCTTTAATTCTACTGGTTCAACGTATCGTCTGTTGATTAGTCTTCCACAACATACAGCGCATCCCTAAAATGCAGAATTTCCCCTTACACAGGAATTACAGGATCCTACAGAACTCTGAGCGGACCGTTACAGGTAGCCAGGATTTCATTTGCAAAAGGGTTAAAACACTCCCATAGCTCACAAAGAAAGTCTGACAGCTTCTTCTTGCTCTTTAGCGCTCTTGGTTCAGCTGGTGCTCATCATCCAGTTACATGCCTTGATTTCTATTTCATCCCTTGTGCATTTGGACAGACTGCAAATGAGCAGAAGCAAACATCGTTAGCTTAAACTGAGGCGTTCCACCCCCCATGTAAATGCAGTGCTAAGGCAAAAGCAAAGGCGTGCGATGGCTTTGGAAATGCTGTGTACAGTGGGGGTGTGGGAGACGCTGTGCTGTTGGCTCTAGCGTAACTTTATAATGAAGGGTAGACATGATCCTGCATGTCATGCCTACACACGGAGCCTATTTTTAGCAGCCTGTCACTTAGGCAGGTCGCATTTGAGCGGGGAATGTTTTTAAACGCTCGCTTGTCCTACACAAGTCTGCTCGTGCGCGCTCCAGCGTGGACTCGGATAGCTCCATGCTCGATTATTTATTTATTTATTTTAATCACTTCGGTTTCATTTCTACTTGGATTCTGCTTTCTTCCTAGTCTTTAGCGATCAACCTCTGTTTCCACAGAAACGGACCAAACCCCCCCCCCCCCCCCCAATCTACCCCATGAGGACAACAAGAAAAGGACAAAGAGTGGGAGGAAAAAGGAGAGAGAGAAGAAAAGGAAAGTAAGGCAAGAAGGGAACAAAGAAGGGGAGGGTCTTCCCTCCTAGACTGATTCCACTCTGACTGAGATCCATACAGTATTCTGAGCCAAAGGTTTCAGATATGTACGCAAGACTGCTAACTAACTACATCCATCAAAGACCCCGTTTCCACCTGGTCACGTCATGTGACTAGTATCTGGATAGTATCCTGAGAGATTTTTGCCACATGCATTTACGCTCGGTAGTCAAACCCATCTCTGGTTAGTCTGGAAAGAGTGGTTTTGTATGTAAACTGTCTGTTTTCATCTATTATTAATATACATATTTTGATATTTGCATGAAAATAAGAAAAATATCACACCAGGCAGACCAGCCGGCCTGGGTTCAGGTTCATTTTCCCCATACATCGGGCTGCGTCAGGCTCGGGTTTGTTTTGAAGGTGATTTCCTTTTATGTAAGCTCTTACAAATAAAGGTTCTGCAAATGGTTCTTTGACATGGATCTCTGTTTCAAACATGGTTCTACATGGGACCAAAAGTAGTTCTCTTTGCATATCCCAGCTTCGAAAGCCAGTGTCAGAGCGCAGGGTCAACCATGATACGGCTCCCCTGTAGCAGAGAAGGCTATGGGCCTTGCTCAAGAGCCCAACAGTGGCAGCTTAGCAGACCTGGGTATCAAACCCAAAACCCACAACCCTGTGACCAATAGTCCAGAGCTCTAACCACTGATCCACCCCTGCCCACAATGTGGATGAATGTGGCTCAAGTCTGACATTTAGGCTTCTGAGATTTGTGCCACTTCAACTCCGTAATATCAACGTAGCCATAGAGACGGCATATGAAGGAAGAAGAAAAAAAAGAAAAGAGGCTGAGAGTATTAGCGAGACGAGGATGACAAAGGGACAGGAAGACGAAGTGAGCGGAAGATGGACGGGCTGATTCGTTTCCAAAGAGGTGTGTCACTCGCTTTCATTGTCCGAGCAGCCGTGCTGCTGGCTTTGTGTCCGGTAACAGGCTGCCAAGGGCCAGACACAAACCTAAAGACCACCCCCCCCTTCAGACGTACGCCTGCTCTCTCTGTGATCCTTTAGAAAAGCATTCAGGACGTTCAGGAGCTTCCATTTACTTTGATCCTTTACAGTGGGGCAAGAGACAGAGAGATAGAGGGGGAGAAAGAGAGAGGGAGAAAGAGTGAGAGACATACAGACAGGGAGTGAGGAACGGAATGAGAAACAGAAGCAAAGACAGTAGTTTGTGTGTGTGTGTGTCTGTTTGTGTGTGTGTGCGTGTGCCAGATGTCCTTGCGTAGAAGACCCAGCTGTGAGAAAAGGCTCAGGGGGGGAAATGTGTTATTTTCTCCAGCACTGGCCTGCTCATAGCCCCCATTGAGCTGTCTTTCAATCACAGCACCACCCCACACTTCAGCCTGCAAAACAAGCTCTTCCTCCTCCTCTTCCACTCAAAATCCACAAACGGACATCAGTCCACATGTCATTTGTACAAAAGGCACAGCATTAACATTAGCAGACCCTCGTAGCACAGGGCAGATTCAAGTGCTGTGAACTGATGCTCCATTGACACACATTCAGAGGCTCAAATCTGAGCGTGGAAGGTTGCTTGACTGGCGCTGGAGTGACAGTAATCAAGAATGTTAGCTTACTAGCTAAGCTAGTACTCTAGCACCACAACCAGCACTACTCCACTGTCCTAGTTAGGGTTATTTAAATCAAACAGCTACTAAATACACAGATCAGCCATAAATTTAAAACTACTGACAGGTAAAGTGCGTAACATTAATTATCTGGTTACAGGGGTGGTATCTACATATTAGGCAGCAATGAACAGTCAGTTCCCGAAGTTGACGTGCTAGAAGCAAGAAAAATGGGCAAGTGTAAGGATCTGAGCCACTGGGTCAGAAAATCTCCAAAGCATCAGTAAGTCAGTAAGGCTTGTGGGGTGTTCCTGGTATGGTCAGTATCTAGTGCTCCACCACCATGTTACACTGCCCAACCCTACTATATACATAACTGTATGTCCCATGTTTATGAGCCTATATTGGCAATGTTTTTGGAGTATATTTATTTTATTTGACAAAACAAGCGCTCTACTAAACTCGTCTGGATATTAAAGGCATGTTAACATCATCAAACATTTGAATTCTCCTATAATGATTTTATATATTGATCTTTACCAGTGTCACTTAATCACAACCCTATCTCACAGTGGGGAAAAAGCCTACATGGACTGAATAGGGAGGATGCTGATTAGCTGTTAGTCATCTACAGCTACACGTTTAGACACTTCAAAGGTTGTATCTATGTGAGAAACGATGGGAAATCTTCATAAACCGCTGCAATGACCTTGAAGTGGATACATCTCATTGTACTGTACTGGTGATGCTAAGTGGCTGATATGGAGTTGCTAAACAGTTGTTGCGGTGTCCCTGGTGTTTGCTATGGCCCTGATAAATGATTCATATGGTATTTCATGTGGTTGCCATGATGTTGCTAGGGTGGCTGCTGAGCAGTCGCTATGGTGTCTCATGCGGTTGCTCAGGTATTGCCTATTCCTATAATTAGTTTATCTATTGATCATTAACAGTGTTACAATAATAGGTATCTTAACGTTCGGCACTGACGTTCAGCCCTGCACTTCCTCACAGCCCTGTAGCACAGAGAGGAAAAAAGGCTACATGGACTTTGAGCTTAATGCTTATGAATGATGAGCGGTTAGTCATCTACAGCTATAAGTTTAGACCCTTCAGAGGAATTCATGTGAGAAATGAAGGGAAGACTATTCTCATAAACCTCTAAAGTGTTTTATATAATATGGCGAGTGAGCTCATAGACGGTTGGTCAAAACAGCAGCAGGGTTTTTCAGCTGTCGTTCTCAAACTGCAGTATTCACATCAACTTCCTCCTCAACTCTACTCCCATCCTCTTTCCACCACTGTAAAAATCAAATGTAATGTAACATAAAAAAAACATGATTCTAATAAACTTCTAAAATTCTGCAAAAATGGGATCGAATCGGTAAATCGATCGATCGAATTGGTAAAAGCCCAAACCACACAACCAGACCAAACCTGTTGGAGTCAGAATAGTGCTGACAACTTGAGAACTTTGCTATATGCTCTCATAATAAAAGTTTATTATTAAAAATTATAATTATTATTATTGTAACCCTAAATGCATAGAAAACTCAGATTTAAATTCCCTGTGGCTTAAAAAGAACTCAAAAAGACTTTGGTCAAGCTTAATAATAGGTTTAACTGGTACAAACCAGGCCAGGTGTTCTAGGGTAGAACACTGGGACCAAACTATGGTAGTCCCACCCTAATGAACAGTCACGTAATATGTTTAAACTTCATATTAGCTTTCACCTCAACTTTACTCCCGTCCTCTTTCCACTACCCTAAAAATCTAATAATGTTGCTGCCCTCCTTTGCATGCAGCCATTAATTCAATTACCTCGAAATGGCTTCATTTGTCTCTGACCAGTCTTCAGCAAGGGCAAATTAATTAGCAGGGATTGATTTGAGCCAACATCGTTAGGGCGTTCTAGAACATCTTTAGCTGAAAAACACTGGGAGGAGGAAAGAGTGGGGAAGATGATAAGAAGGAGCATTTGCAGTTGATGGATTTGGCCCAGCCAGCAGGCAAGGTGTCTTCTCCCCTTGATATACCCAGCTTTTTTTGACGGCACTAATATGTCGGTATAATTGAGCCATTCTTTTTCTCTGCAACGGATCAGCCAAGACAGCGTTTGGGCCTTTAAGTTTGCATCTTTAATACCAACCGATCAGACATTTTCCTCAAAGCACACTGGCTACTGTGGTGTCTGGAATTATATGACATTTCTAAAAATGGCCAAAAAATGTCTGAAAATGCTGGAGGCCGAAATACTTGACCATTTGTACTTGGTACAGACAAAATAAATGAATTATAAAAAAGACTAATTATGTCATGAAGCTGAAAACAGCAGTAAGAGTCATCTTTAAGCATGAATTTTGTCCACTTTTTGGGAATTTTGGGTCAGTAAACTGCTCTAGTCCAGAATTAAAGTGGCAAACTCAAACTCAAAAAAACTTCCGCTCATCATCTCAACTCATCGACTATGTCTGGTAGATGAAAAGTATGCATTTGAACGGCTAAACTACCCCTTTAACCTTTACATATTACTTTCATATGAGTTACAGAATCATTTATACCAGTAACAGAATCATTTTTAGCAGCATTTTTAGCAGCATTTATAGCATAGATACTGAATCATTTCTAATTAGCTACTGAATAATAATCAGTAATAGAAAATAATTAAAAAATAATTCATAGTTGATACAGAATTATTGATAATAGATACTGAATCCATTGTTATATGTTCTGAATCATATATAGCACTTTGTGAATTATAAACAGACGAGGCACTTTTATAGCAGCCAGTTCAAATAGGCACTGCATCATTTTTTAGCTGTTGTTGAATCATTTATAATAGATACAAAATTATTTATACTATACACTGAATCATCAGTCGTGAATAGCACTTTCTGAATCATTAACAGAAGGCACAAAATCATTTATAATTAGATACCGACTCATTCATAGAAGACACAGAATCATTGACAGCAGTCAGTGAATCATTTATCGTAGTTTCTGAATCATTTAAAATACACATATAATTGTTTCAGATACTGAAACAATTACACAGATACTGAATACTGAATTATTCATTGCATTAACCAAATCATTAATAATAAATATAGAACCATTTATAGTAGATACTGAGTCATTTATAGAGGTTACTGAATCATTTATAGTAGAAACTGAGTCATTTATAATAGATACTAAATAATTTATCTCAATAACTGAATCATTTAGAGTAGTTACCACATAAGGGTTCAAGGGCTAAAGGGCCTCAACAGTGGCAGCTTAACGGACATGGATATCGAACAAACAACCATGTGATTAAAAAAAAACCTGGTGCTCCAGCCATCAAGCCATGACTGCCCTCCATAAGTCGAAGTTGGACATAGTAAACCACTCTAAAGGTCTTAAGTAAGGGGGAGTTACAGGGGAAAAAGCCTAAGTCTCTAAACACATCACTGATGACAAATTAGGCAATACAGGGTTAACGATGCCTATGCTCAAATATAGCAGGACAGAGCAGAGAAGTTCTCCATATGGAGATGGGAAAGTGTGACACAAACTGTAAAAGAAATGCCACACACTAAACTCCTCAGAGCTCACAGGCTAGCTTCACAGCAGTGAGAATTCACGCTCACCACAATAGCACAAGACGGAGAGCTGCTTTCCGAATTATTACCACTCTAGGTAAACATGAACTGCAATGGCTACGAGAAAATAGCTGTGTTGTGTGTCAGCTTGAACTCTTGAACACATACTTCATATGTGAGAGATCATTTATGAAAAATGTAACCTAAAGGTATAACACTTAAAGACATATTTTAAACAAAAAGGATTTCGTTTTTTTTAGGGATTTTCTTACTGTTAAAAATGTTAAAACCATTAAAAATGATAAAACCATCATTAAAAAAAACAATAACACTTGAATATCACAATATTATGCTTTTAAATAATGTATCAATTGTCAAAAACACAGTATAGATTTTTTGTTAATAGTTTACATGCAAAGATTCGTGGCAGACAGTGGTTCACTTTGTGTTGTGTTCAAATCCAGACGGCTATACGGCAGTTATACTCCATAGTCTTCAGACTCCACTGTTCTGACTGGATAAAAAGTCCAATTTTCTTTTACTCAGATTTCATGTATATAATGGTGCGATTTTTTATTCTTATTTTATTATATATTTTAAGTTATTGTAAATTTCGATTTATAAAAATCACAATATATGGCAATTGTGGTACATATTGTAGCTCCCTAAAATGTATTGTAGCTAGCTAAAATGTGTCAAAAGTCATTAATGTCATTAATTAGTGAGGGTATGGAATGTAAGTTAACAAACGTTTTAGTAGGGCTGTGTGGTGGCCAGAACCAGGCGATGTAACATACTACGACACAGGCGTTACGACTCAATATACTGTGATTATTTTAACAATAATAATCACCATTTTAGAAAATCTATCCCTAGTATAAAAACACACCCCCATATGCATACAATATGAGTAAAAGAAAAGTTGACTTTTTATCTAATCAGATCAGTGGGATCTGAAGACACTGTAAAACTTTGTAAATATCACGATACTGCAATATTTTGATATTTTCGTACATCCCTGCTTCTTAGCATGATCTCATTTAGCATGTACTGGTTTCCATTTATTATTTACAACATGTAAGCAAGTAAAGTGTCAAACTGTGATGACTGACCCCTTAACCTTTACGGATCTGCCAGCAGGTCCAGACCTCCGTTCTTCACTCCTATAACATGTATGTAAGTGATGAGCTTTACATACTGAATGACAAGCATTCTGCTCCCCCTTAAGCCATTATCTTAGCTGTAAAGCTTTCTGACAAAGGCTAGCCCTTTGTTGTAAAAACAACAATAGCTAGGGCTTGTGCTGTCAAGACTACAGCAAGACAACAAGTACTAGGTCCACCGCCCCTCAGAAGTTTACACATACACATCCACCCTAAAACCAGCAGCTACGAGTGCATACCATAAACAGAGTAATACTGCTCTTGAAAGACTGCTGAGCCGTTGTACATTTAAAGGACAAATGGAGTCGTTTGGCTGTCTACATCTTTTATCTGCCAAACGCTTAGATTTAGAGAAGCTTTTCAAAGCCCTAATCTATGTGTCAGTGCTGTTTGCTTCTTACAGTACTATGCCCTTAAGAAATGCAACTCTCAAAAAAGCCTGAGCATCGAGCAGTGACTGCTGAAGGAAACGTTTGTTGCTATTTTCGGTGGCATACACAGATGCGAGACCCTTCTCACTGGTAATGGCTGGGGTGCTATCCTACCTCCCAAGACAAAAATCAGCAAGTTAGTGATACAGTATATGAATATATACAAAGATATTACTAGGAAGGCTGTAGTCTGCACCCTCTGCTGCAGAAACAGCTTCTACTCTTCAGGCCAGGGTTTACACCAGATACACTAGATGCTGGAACATCTGCTGTGGGGATTTGACTGCATTCCACTACAAGTGCATTAGTGAGGTCAGGTACCAATGACGGATGAATAGGTCTGGATCACAAATGCTACAAATGCCAGGTCAAATGTACCGGATAGAGCTCCATCAGTCCACAGAACACAGTTGCACTGCTCCAAAGCTCAATTCAGAGGGTTGTATAGTCCTCCAGTCAAAGCTTGGCATTGGGCATGGTATCTTTAACTCAGGTAAGGAAGATCCAGAGAGGCTCCTTCTACTAGCAAGCAGTGCTTTGTTAGCAATGGATGTGTGAATGGAAGTGTCAGAATTCACCAATTGGGAAGGGTGTCTGAATACTTTTGGATAGATATAATGTATGTTTTTTCCACAAGAACACCAAGTCAAACCTCTACACTACCACAAACTCTTTGCCAGCTAAAAAAAAAACTCTGTTGCTTGCTGTAGAGAATACCACCCTATTTCCCATTCAACAATGGGAAGGGCATCTTTGTTTACTTTGTGTAGAACCTCTGGTGCAACAGAGGACTTATTGATATGGATATGGACTTCCATCTGAACAACAGTGTTACCAACACAGCACCAAAAGCCCAGTGTGCTGCGGAACACCATCTAATTTATATCCGCCGCCTACCAAAGAAGAGGACTTGAAGGAGCCTCAGCTGGTTGAACTTGAAAACATCTACCCAAACAGTTCACACATCTGCTCTTACCATTTTGTGAAGGGGAAACCAACACCAGAACATCCTGACCCAGGGAAATAGCTTGATTATGAAGCTCAGGTGAAGCAGATATGTTGAAACCGAGCCATTTCTCTGGGTCAGGATGTTGTGGTGTTGGTTTCCCCTCCCCAAAAATGTTAAGATCAGACGTGTGGTTGTTTGGAAGGTAGGGCCTTCAACCATAGACGCAGGTCATGTTCTTCGTTGTATATGGTGGCCTACAGAACTGCCATCTTTTTGTGTTGTGTTGGAAAGCTAGTTAGCTCTGCTCTAAGCAGCTCTAAATGAGCTGTAGCCTACCTCAGACGGCTCACCTCAAATACAATATGACCACAAGCCATTTGATACAAAATGACTGTAAGTTCTACTCAAAAGAGGAAGATGCAACTCTTGAAAGTGGCAAAGTGGCAAAATATAGCGGCCATAGAAACATAGACTTCTTTGCCTGGGAATTGGTCTAGATATATAATGACAGACAGAAGTTACACATAATAATAATAATAAGAAGAAAAAGACAGAGAAGAAGTAGAAGAAGAAGAAGAAGAAGAGGATTAACGCTAACTAACAACATCCGTGTGATCGATAAACCAGCTGGGATTGTCGAGGCACTGTTATTCTTTCCCTATTCCTCTTCAGTATCTTCAGTATGGGGGGGTGGGGGGGGGTGAAATCCTAAAAGAGCACAGACATCAATGCTGCTTTTCTAGCTCTGCTTTTGAAGCTCTTTTATTTGAAACAAGATAGTTGTTCAGTTTTTGGTTTTTTTTTTTAAGGCATTTACTTCAATGCTTTGTTAATAAAACAGAATCGAGCAGAACAACATAACAACAAACTCCACTGGCAATTTACTCTAGCTCACAATGGACACAATAGAGAAACAGGCTGCTTTGATCACACTAACCTACATCTTACATGCCTCAGCTTTGATATGTCCAATTATCAATACTAAATTCTGCCTGAAATCGATCGAATAATAAATCTATGTCTGGTCTTCATCCACAGCTTGTGCGACCTCTATGCAACATTCTAAACTGACCACACGGTGCTGAAATACGATCACGTGAACGAACTTGAATGGTATTGATTGACCTTTAGGAGTTTATGAGTTATTCTTGATGTCTTCCATTTGAGACATGACTCCTCCATCCATCGCTCTATTTCCTGTCTAATTCCCCTCCTGTCTCTTTTGGAAATATATTCTCCCATGCACAGCTCTCTGCTGTCCTTGGTTCTGCTCTTACCAAAAATATCAAAAATGTGTGTTGTAGCGCATGCTTGGAATTATCCTTTGGAATTATTCGGATTTCACATAAAAAATGTGGTCTGACTGTAATCTACACCACTAATATAGATAAACACAATCAAACTAAACCTATTACCAAACTGTAAAGCTGTGTTTGTGTTTTTATTGAGAACATTGCCTAAATATCCACAGTGCAAATATCTGTTGACTTTAACAGTCTGCCTTTAGCAGCAAACAACGGTCTAGCTTTGAGCTTTCCTCCCCAATTTGGACTGCCAATTACCAAACACCCCCACCCCCACCCCCGCCTCTTTGCATTGCAACATTAGTGAGGGCGGACCAACACGTCCCCTCTGACGTGTGCACACTCAAGCCTCTCATTTGCCAATGCAACATCACTGGGCAACCAACCGGGCAACCAAAGCGCTGCATACCCAGTTTAGACCGCACCAGCCTGTAGAGCGTCATCTACCCTGGAGAAAGCAAGGCCAGCAGCATGACTAGGATTCGAACCAGCGATCCTCTGATCATAGTGGGGCCCCCTGCTTCAAGCTTCTTTATAACTAACCTAAAAAGAAACTGACCTGTCTTTATTTATTGGGCAAAGCACCAGCAAATCCCATACTTTTAATCTCCAACACTACACTCTAACACCCTTTTAGTCAGTTAGCTCTTGGAGAACTAATTACCACAGATATTCACTTACTTTTTCTAGCCTGCACTGTGGATGTTTACTGAGTGTGCTAGATAAAAGTCATTAACAGTACAACTGTTTGTATGTTATCAGTTTAAGCAGTAGATGATGTGCAAATGCATTGAAATTCTGCAAGTGTTGATTCAGCTGCACCAATTTTGGAGGTTTAGAACGGATTAGAAAGATATTCAAAAGGATGCACTCATTTCAAAATTCCTGGACCGTTTTGAAACACTAAAATAATAGAAAATATAGCCGCAAGCGGTGATTCCCAGGGGTCCAAGCACGTATCAGCCCATGGAGGCCCAATTTGTCTGGAACACAGTTTTAATTGTCTATATTCCACTACAGGGCAAACAGCTCCTTTCAGTCACATCTGTCTATTCAGCATAATCTGTAAAAACAACTCGACAATTTTTATTGGTCAAATCAATCTGAGATTTTATGATGTATCTTCTAAACCATCAACCTTGAAATAAATGGTTGTAAAGTCAGATATACACCCCTGCTAGGCAACAAATCTGTCCAATTAGAAGATAAATATTCAGCATTCATTTACATTCTGTTTTGTTTCTCTCTCTCTCTCTCTCTCTCTCTCTCATTAGGGATGCTGTGTGTGCATGGCTGGGCTGCTGCTGATGTTGTTGTGTTTATGTAACTCATTCAGGTCAGCGACTTGGACTTCTCGCTCTGTGCGTGTGAGAGGAGGTTACAGGACATGACATGAAGGTCCCACTCCAATACTCTTCATCTGAATTCCTCTCTATGCTGAACTACAGTGCTTTGCTCCCATTTCTTTAATCCTATTCCAGTAATTCTTCTCCTTCTCCTTCATATTTCTTCAAATTAAAACACATGTTCTAAAAAAAGAATCCAGATAACAGCAGCATCTTCCATGGTTACTTTAATTCATAGCCATGTTACTTTAAAATATATGTTCTAAACCTGGACATATGGTTCTTGGAATCCCTTTTTTGTAGGACCCTTTAGGTTCTTTAATAAATTGTTCATTTAGATGTTTTTTAGGTAATCA
Organism: Salminus brasiliensis; assembly: GCF_030463535.1. Taxonomy (NCBI): domain Eukaryota; kingdom Metazoa; phylum Chordata; class Actinopteri; order Characiformes; family Bryconidae; genus Salminus; species Salminus brasiliensis. The sequence continues at coordinate 37,165,149 of NC_132883.1, read as the reverse complement.
TCAGTTTGTTCCACTGCCCTGAAACAACATATTTTAAAGGCGTATAATCAAGAGTTTTTAATTCCAAGGTCCACTGATATTTACTAGTCTTACATTGATGATTCTGGAGCACATTCCTCACCACAGCTCTACACCCACTGGTAGCGCTCTTGTCTTTAAGAATATCCAGGGAAGGTTGAATATAAGTAGCATTAAAAGTTCCTTACCGCCATGTACAAAGCCATGCAGAGTGCAGTCTGAAGGGCCAATCAGGTGGATGAGACTCGACTGGCTGAATCCAACAGTATAGGGCTCTACAGCACGAACACACACAGCCATGAAACAATTACTGTAAGTTTCAGCATTTTTCCCAATTAGAACAGATTCTGTGTTTTCCCTACTAAATCATTAAGTCTGTCTTCAAGATACACGAGATATACTGTCAAGATACTTCAATAGTGGAAAAAACACTGCTGAGGAACTCATTAACAGAACAATGAGCAAACCATTTGCATCAAAGATAGAGGTGGAAAATGTTCATTTTGAAGCTTAAGCTAGATGCTAAATTGTGTTTACCTTTTGTGTGTCTTTCTGCAAGCGTCCATAAAAAAGAAAAAAAAAAGAGAAACACTTAGAACTTTATCTGAACTGCTAAACAATATATGGTAATGATTTGGTAATACATTTAGTTCGCTGCTGTCCAGTGAAAAACATATATCTCCATTTTTGTCTGTGTTTAGTTTTCTCCAGGTTTGAACCCTGTAGCTGCTCCCTGTACACTGTGTAAATAATTCTGGATGAATGGACCAATAAACTCTCATTTTATATTGACTTCCATTCAAAGTTAAGACTATTGTTGCCTTCTCCTGTGAAGTCACTATTTTGGAGATACATGTTTTTTTACCGCACAGCTATGATATGTAATAGCTGTGTAGCTTTATGGACCACCTGCTTCATAGGTGTTGTATTGAATAGAACCAGGAAAATATTATTGTTAATGTATGTCTATGCAAGAAGTAATTATGGAGGTACCTCTTAAACTTCACATAACTGCCAACACATACATTATCGCTTTCCGCCTTCCTATAAGGTTAAATCTACTCTGCCAGTTTGTATTGTTTTTAATGCAATTATTGCAATAATAAAGTTGTTATAACAGCAGCAATATTTATCTCTTATTTAAACAAAATACCCTACATAACTCTCTACATAACAATTATGTACTAGAAAAAATGTTTTCACAGATCCTTCTTTCAGTTCTTTATAAAATGTAAAACAGTCTGATGTAATGAAGTTGAGAACAGTTATAACCAAACAATATCTATAAACATGTTTCCATAGTGATCCAAACTGTGATACATATAGAGAATGCTTTCTATAAAAGAGATGATAGACAGAACAAAAAAGCAAGATATGAGGTGCGTCTATTATATTAAAAGCATACTGTCAACAGAAATATTGTAATAGATACACAGGTATTCATTACATTTCCATAGTAAGTGTAATGAAGGTTATTACCAGGAAGAGAGACTGGTGTAATGACCTCTCCGTTCCTCTCTTTTGTCTCCATTCTTTCAAGTTTCTGAGCCTCATACCTCTTCTTACCCATCTCTTCAAGTTCAGTGCTGGTGTACTGAAATGGGACACACAAGCACACAGCTTTCATCACCAAACACTCAGCAACATTTTAAGACAGCCTTCCAAATGGCCACCAGCAAGCAAACACATGGATAGCCATATCTTAGTACGCATATATATATATATATATATATATATATATATATATATATATATGCTTATACCTGACATATCCAGTAACAAACATAATATTTATTTAGGATATCAGGTACACTATTTGTTTCTTTAAGTAAGTAATGTGAGCTCAAAGATGGTAGTGTGCTTAACGTGCACAAGAGCTTAATAGGTTTGTTTACCCCAATGTGCATATTATATTACTTTAAGAGTGGCAATTTAAAAAGCATACATACAGGCCCTTAGTAAAATTATATGTAAAACTGCATACATCATTGTATGTAACCTAAAGAATGAAGTTACGTCGCCCAAGTTGCTATACATTCTGCTCATTGTCAAAAAAATTTCTGCTGTTTCATGATGTTTTTGCTTGCTAAATATTGTTGTTATTGGACAAAAACATTGTATCTCAATTTTGTGAAACTGGCAGTTGTTCATTGTTCTAGCATCAGAATATCAAGATGTAAATCTTCATTTGATAGAATGCAATGCTAGAACTGACAAACCAGAAACAGTAAAACTTAATACAGGTAGAACACGTTAATTTTAAGACAAAAACAGAGGCTATTAGTTTTAATCCCTATTTCATGGCATTAGCACAGAGGCCGCTACTTAATCTAGTACCTAAATTGAACAATATTGTTCCCACATAGTTGACACATCAAATACAGTCACTAAACATCACTGTATGACATACAGGCAAGTGAGCAGTTCCTGTCGTCTGCCAGTGGATGTTTAATATAAGATAATGAAGAGGAGCTGAAATCGGCAGTGCATTATTCACCACAGCGCATTGCATAATGCCATCCTACAGCACAACCAACCCCCATCATGCAGTCCAACAGTCACTAAGGAGCTGAGAGTAAGTGTCCAGCCTGTGTCCTGAAGACTGCTATGACCTTGCACTCATGCCTCACTCATACTGTGAGCAATGCTGACAGGACAAAACCCCGACGTATGCTCTCAAGGAGGCCACTGAAACCATGCCATCTCTCTGCTATCATATATCCAGACCTGAATTCGGAAGGACAGTTACGCACTGAAGCGCAGAACCGAGACTATGACACTTCAGAATAAGGCGGACCACTGCCGACAGCTTATCAATTATACATTCCTTGGCCTCAAAATGACATTACGGGCTAAAGAAATATGGTGCTTTGAATTGACATGAATAAAACGTGTCAAACGGTGGCACATTAATAAGGGTGTTACATCAACACAGTTCCTGCCAAAAGAAGTAAACTGAAAGACAGCAACTGAGTTGATGTAGGATGTTTTATTCATGTTCGACCATCCAACACGTTTTATTAATGTGAATTCAAAGCAGCAATGCTGTCGGGACACTATTCTTGTCGTTTACCTAGCACTACAGCATATAAAAAAAATTAACTCAACCTTAAAAGATTAAGTAATGGATTATAGTGTTTTTAAGTTAGTTGACTCATTTTTTTTACTTCTGCATCTCAATACATATTGTTGAGCCTAAAAACATCAATAAATGAGCTGAAACTGATTTTCTTGAAATTTGTCAGAGCTCCCCCTAGTCCCCAGTCTGGCAGGCTTCCGACAATGGAGCCCTGACACTATGTTGGAATTTCGCCATCACCTTACTTCAACGGTCCACTGCAGATGCCTTATAGATGCTCACCTGCCACTCAACCTTAACCTAAACATTGAATCTAACCATAAATCTAATCCTGAGGGAAGGGAAAGGGTATAGTTAGGGATAATGTTAGGGTTGGATGTAGAGTTACATTCAATAAACAATCACTTACATTCAATTTCAGTTCAGTTGCATTTCAGAGACATTTAGTTGAGTGTTAGCTGGATGTCAGGTGAGCATCTACAAACCATCTACAATAGACCATCCAGGTAAATTGATACCATGATTTCTCATACTTCATGAGCAGCAGTTACGACTTGTGGTCCTCTTTGTATTTTTAATTTTGAAGTATGGTGTTATTCCACGACCACGTCCATAAAATAAATAAATAAATTATATATATATATATATATATATATATATATATATATATATATATATATATATATAGTAGGTATACAAAATCTGACATCAACATAAGCCTCTTGTAAGGTCCCCAGGTGTTCCAGCAGCATTTTGATGATTGTGGTTCACTACAGTGTAACAGGTCTATTTGTATGATAAAAAAAAGCATCTGGCTCAACCGTGGTAGTGGAGGTATTGTCATACTAGCTGTCACTTTCAAACAGTACATAAATGGATGCGGCTGCCAGCTTGTAGTCAAAAGCAGAGGAGCGGTTCTTGATGCAAGATGAGACTTTAATGATGGTTACAGGAAGAATGTAGCACATCACACCCTGCTGCGTATTGGGCTGCAGAGCCGTAGACCGGTTAGAGTGAACATGCTGACCCCTGTCCATTTGTAAGATAAAAAGCATCTCGTTCAACCATCTCTTACAGCATGGAGCAGTAGGAGACCTCTGTATTAGAAGGCCTGTTGCTGTTTGGCAGATAAAGAGAGGGATTTAACAGATTTTATGAGGGACAATTAAAGATTAAATAAAATGAAATAAATAAGTGGGACAAAGACCCCTCAAGCATTGGGCCGCTGTGAAATTACTCTACATGAATACACAGTTCTGAGTAAATGTACTTTTCCACTCTTTCTTGGGCACAGAACTGTACATGGCTTCACAGCTCTAGAGTGGCGCAACTGTTTAACTGCCTGCTTGTAAAGGCAGGAGCTCATAAGGTTTGAATCCCATCAACATCACATCCCTTCATGGTCAGGAGTCTGAGAATAGGAAGGGCTCCCCTCATGCAATCGAGGGGGTCCTAACCTACGGATGGAAGTAAACAGTAAACAAACTGAGGGGGACCAAACTGAAATCATGAGCAATTAGGAGTGTTAGGAGAACTCCTAACTGCGGCTGCCAGCCTGTAGATAAAAGGAGAGGAGCAGGTATCGATGTAAGATGAGGCTTTAATGATGGTTATAGGAGGAATGTAGCACATCACACCCTGCTGTTTATTGAACCTCGTAGCTGTAGACCAGTTACACTGACTATGCTGACCCCTGTCCACTGCCAAAAGTGCTTCTAATGTGTCCTCAACAATTACAAGACTGATGTGGTTTACGTTCCCCACCGTTTCACTCAGGTCAGAAAAACGTAGGAGGCAGAATCCCATTTTTCATAGAGTTAAAGCTACTCCAATCAGCATAACCGTAAGCTAGCAAGCTAGTTAATCTGTTTATCTCTCTGCCTGTCTGCTTTCTGTCCGTCTGTCCCCCAACCAGCCATGCCAGCATTAAATGGTTGTATTCCTGGGATGCAGACGCGGCAGTACAGTGATTAAAAACCTTAACTTAATTAAGCCTCGGCACCCAAACGCTGGACAAGGCGTTTTTTTGGCAAGCCAACACAGTGCAGCCTACAGCTGTACCTGCATAATATGTAGAGCTTATTGTGCTCATTTCTAATTCCATGCGCAAAAAAGTAGTTCCATAACGAATGAGTTATAGCTATGTAACGGTAACTTCTATTACCAAAGAATAGCCCCATCAGTTTGTACAGGGGTCCCTGTAGTTACTAATTATTTGCTAATTATGTTACGGGGTTAAGCCCTGTATGCAGGTTGAGCCCTGTACGCAGGTTGAGCCCTGTACACAGGGATGTTCTCAGTTAAGTACTCCTACACACACAAATGATGCAAAAATCAGCTAGAATCTATATTAATGCCTTAGATTATTGAGAAAAACAAAATGATACTAACAGTTACTATTTTCGATGTATAAATGTATAGTAGTGTGATAATGTGGTTGGTGTGGCGCAACAGATAACACCACTACCTGCCAGTGAGACTGGGGTTCGATTCGTGGTCTGGGTGACTGTGGGTGCTGTGCTACACCAATAAGAGTCCTTGGGCAAGACTCTTAACACTACATTGGCCCACCTCTATAATACGAGTAACCTCGTAAGTCGCTCTGGATAAGAGCATCAGCTAAATGCCAGAAATGTAAATGTAAATGTAAAATACTCATTTTATTCATTATTATTCCTCCATTTTTATCTATAATATATGCCACAGATAACTCAAAAAGTAATAATAATAATAATAGTGGCTATTTATGATGTATAATTGTATAGGTGTTTGATCATACAGATTCTATTTATTAACATTCCTTCATTTTTATCCATTTTTATGTGGTGGCGTAACAAAAATGGGGGTCGGTGAGCAGATTTGCCAGCTCTGTCTTTTTAATTGTAGTCAATTCGTCAGTGTAGTTATCAGCAAATATCAGCACAGTTATAATGCTACTCAACCAATCAGATGATGAGGTCGGCACTAACTATTCTATAAGAACCTATAAGATCCTTCACACTTACGCTCATTTCTCTACTACAATGGTTCTTTACATAACCAAAGGACATTGCTCAAAAGGAACCCTTTGTTGCACCTTTATTTTTAAAGATTGTGAGAGCGTTGGGCAGAAGGATGTCAATCAGGAGAGCTCATTAGAATTGTAAAACCACACAGACAGTTCTTAGACAGGCCTGAAGCAGTGTTTTATTGTATTTCTGCCTCACTTTTTTTCACCAATCTTGCTGAATGTTTAATACAGCACTCAATTTTAACATCTCACAAACACTTTTAATATTTACACTGTCTTCCCTGGTGGTCTAAGAAGTAAGCATTTTCATTAGAAATCGAGTATCTACATTTATTTTTGGTTTGTTTGTTTCCTGAAGGCAACAGAAGATAGAGTACTTAAAAGCCTCCAACCAGAGACCATATTTACCCTTTTATTTCTTTCTTCTGTTTGCTTTCCATCTTATAACTAGTCTTGGTCTTTCGTCTCTAAATATTACAGCCGTGGGGAATCCTCTTGCAAGTCTAATTCTTAATTGATATCTCTCAGGTCAAAACAAATTGTGTGTTTTTGAAACTTTGAAACTGTAATTTTAGAATATTACATGACCTACTTTGTAACAAAGTGAGTTTAGTATTCATATTTAGTCTTCATTTCTGTGCTCTTGTGAGTGTACACCATGTACGAATGGTCTGTAAAGTTAAAATATATATAAAAAAATAATAGAAAGCTGTAATCAGAATGTTAGTGAAGGGTAATATGGCAAAGCTAGCTCAGAACAACAATGGATCTTACCTCAATTGGTGGGACTTCAATAATTTTGTCCACATTCCGAAGAGAAAGTGGGACATACCACAGCGTTGCCTTGTTGGTCACCTTCTTGGCACCTGAAAACGAAATGTATTAGTTACAAAGATGTCTCCTTTGGGCACAAAAACACTTACATTTTATCTATTTTTATAGACAACAATATGTCATGCACCAAGTATGTATTTTCTCTTCAAAAGTCAGGATTACTACTCAAAGTCTTCCAGTCAGATTTTTGCAAAAATACCCCAAACAAAAACCAAATATATAAAAACCACAAAATATGTAATGACCTGATTCATACTCTTAATAGATTCACCAAAAGCATTTGACACAGTCAGTCATGATACCTTATTGTTCCTTCTGGCAAGTAATGGATTGTATGACAGTGCTATCGGTTGGTTTAAACATTACTTCAGTAACACAACATTTTGATGGGGTACTGTCTGAGAACCTGGTTGTCAATGCTGGTGGTGCCTCAAGGTGCCATTTTAGGTCCCCTGTTGTTTACCATATATATAGCAACAACCTAAGCAAAAACATATAGAAGCATTTGCGATTGCGATCAGCACTGGTTCATAAGATTAGTTCTTAATGATCAAAAAATCTAAATATATATTCTCCACAATTTTGACACAGTGATAACTTGCATCACAAATTTCCATACTGTCTGGTAAAACAAGAGAATTAGTTTCACCTTAAATTGCATGTTGATAATATCTGTACGCATGTGTATGTGTAGGTCTCTATTTGTTGTTATTTAGCTTGTAGTCTGTACTCTGTTGTATTGGCCAGGGCACACTTAGTAAAATTTATTTTAATCTTAGTGTGACTACCGTGGTAAGGTAAAATAAAAAAAATAAAATAAATAAAAATAAGTAAAAAGTGTGTATTCTAGTGTTTATTATTCAGGCACACAATTTGCATGGATAGAGAACAAAATTACACTCATAGTACAGAAGCACATTGTTTTAAAATAATTGCCTTTTATTTTAATAGTAATCTGACCAATAACTTAAAAAAACAAATTGACACTTTGCATATTTTACTAACACTTATACTTACATAGAGTTTACATTTTGCAAGTAAGCTTAGAAATCTGTGTGTATTTTTCTGATGCGTGCAGTGCTCAGGTAATCCACCAGGGGGCAGAAAACATGTATCTTATTTTATTTTCGTAAGTATGAAACTATTAATATATATTTATATGTGTGTGTGTGTGTGTTTGTTATTAGTAATTATTTTAAATGATCAATTATTTAATTATCACACTGATGTTGCAGAGGTCTCAATATTGAGGTCAACTAAAATATGCATTAATTATGATACACTTGGCTTTAAGGTGCTAACATATCTTGGCTGATCAACTACATTCGGGGTGCAGGGAATCTTACGGAAATGAGATTTTCCATAATGCGTGTTGAAAATGATTCCTCCCAGCTCTCTTTATTCTAAGCCATCATTTAAAGTCCAAAAAAAAGGACACTGATTCCGAAATGAATGACCCACGCTCAATAAAAGCTATTCTGACTTTGTAGAGGGCTGTCCTGAGCCACTCAGAAACAAACCCATCTTCCAATAAATTGTCCGCAAAGTGGGTTGCTGGCTGCTTAGTGTTACTTTAGTTGTCATGGAGACTTCCAGCATCTCCAACCGAAGCTCGCTTGCTCGCTCGCTCGCTCTCTCCAAAGTGCAAGTGAGGCTATTTTGGGTAGGCTGCATTTATGTGGCACTGGAGCGATTTCAGGGAGAGAAAGCGACGTGCGAGTGCTGCTGAACACTGTTATGAACCTTTCACAGTCAATGATGGAAAGATTTAAAAATCCACACTGAACTGTCAGAACGAAACAGAGACTTTGCTTCCAGGCAGTGTTTGTTGTTCCGGGCAACCTGTTTTGGCTATAAGTAGAATACATGTACTACTATAATTAGCTGCAACTAAAATAGGAGACAAAGTAAATTATGTAGAAAGCTTATTTAATTTCAAATTCAACTCAAATGTTCTGGTAGTCCTGTTGCCAGGGCCAGATAGTACACCCAGTAGAAACCAAGCTTTTAGTTTAGAAACAAACAAACTATTTTAGTTTATTTTAGTTTTAATTTCGAAATTATTAAGTCTAATTTTAAGTCATGTATTTTTAAGGTTTTAATATTTTAGAGCTCATATTAATGGCTAGCATCCCTAAACACAAAATAAAAATTGTTATATTTAATAACACTTTAATATCTGAAATTATAGAAGGATTGTGTCTCTTTTTTCCTTGAAATGCATTTTTAATTTATTTATTTATTCAATTTAAAATGCTGACAATTTCACTGATATAACATTTGTCTAACTAATCAGATACAGTGCAGTGTGTGCATTTAATATGGTTTCACCGCAACTGAGGTTGAACTTAGAACTTAGAGTACTTGGGTGAAGTGCAATGGAGAGTATTGTGGTCTCCATATTGACTTTTGTATTTAGTAGCTCCAGGACCAAGGTTGGGAAACACTGCTCTACACTTTCAGAACTCACCTTGATGGAACACTTGTTGCAAGCCCAGCTCTCCAAAGAATGTTAATGTGAGAAAAAAACACCAGCGTGGTTTGCCGAAAGACGGGGTGACACTACGAAAATAGGACTGGGCTTACAGTCAGTCAACACGGAGCAAATTATTTCTGAACCCAGTCTGACTGTACAGAATCAGCGGAAAGTGAGAGATGGGTTCTGACAGGCCGCGTTTGGGAATAGCATTTGCATTTTTACACTCCGTTCAAGGCACCCAGACGAGGCCGGTTGCCGTGGCAACCACGCAGGGATCCTTGTCGCTACCATGGTGAGAGAATGGCTCCTCTAATTGGTTCCCGCGGCAGCTTGTCTTCTGCTTCCACATATGAGGGATATTTACATGTCTACGGCTAGCAAAGATTGGCCTGCTAAAAATAGCCCGCACGCCGGACAGATGGAAATTAGATAGCGGCGTGCGCCGTCGGGCTTCTACCCCGCTACTCCAAACGAACGCGATAAGGAGAGCGTTTCCAAACCTCTTCCGGATGGAGCGGTGACCTTTGGCGTGGAGATGTCGAGCAGGGAAAGTTTGAGAAACAGATAACTTTTTAGTCTTGTGACGCCTCAACCAATCTCCAGAAGCTGGGGGTTCTTGGAAATGGAGAAAAAGACTAATCTAGCTCTGCAGCATTGACTAAGAGCGTAATTAGATGAGCCGAAGACCCACTGGAGAGAAGGTGTAGTTCTCATTGGCTGCCTCCATGACATCATCATCTCCCTTTACTTATTGCTCTCAAATATTAAAGCGAGCTGATTTTTCTTCTCTTTAAGGGGCCTCTGTGAAGTGAAAGATACAAGAGCCATTTTCTCCGATGTTAGGCCACTGGCCTCTGGTGGTCTCAGAGGTAAAATATTAGTATGAGAATAAAAAAAAAATTTAATAAAAAAGTATGTGAATCTAATCAGGCTGGAAATGCTCAGATGTGGTTTTACAAACATATTTGTCACCCTGTTATCCAACCTGCTATCAAACAAAATGATAAAAATTATGCTTTTACTGGCTGCTTTACATCACGAGGACAGCCCACAGCTTCACAGCCTAGCCTAGTCTAGCCATAGTCTAGCTTTGATAGTTTCTGCTAGATAGCATTGCTGTCTTTTCTGGATACTCTCTACAAGGTGTTCAGTTAGCAAGCCTGGAGAGTGGAGAGTACTTGGCTGGCCCTTTCCCCCCTTCTTTGACCGGCCTAGCATTAGGTTATAGCCTTCTGGCTGCTGCGTGCCACTATCCCTCAGCAACATGTTGCCTTGGCATCCATGCGGCACGTTGCAGTCCATCTGGCTTCAATTAGTATAGAATAGAATAGAATGCCTACAGTGGCGTTTGCTGTGGTTGGCCCTTCTCCATTCTCTGGTCAGCCTAACATTAGCTTTTAGCATTTTTAGCCTCACTTCTATATTCATCTGAAGTAGCTGTTGCCTTTATCTTCGAATATCTTAATGTAGTGGACTGGGTGTATATACATTTGAGATAAAAAAAAAAACAGGTGAAGACTGTTACATAACAGTCTTGGGGTTTTGGAATTGGCTCGTTTTATAGCTCTGTTTGGTTTATTCCGAATTTTTTTTTTATCATTATTTTTTTTATTTAGAATGAACAGACAACAGTGTTTGAGGTTCAGGGTTTAGCATTCCAATGTACTTACTGTATTCAACAAGGTAAATACATTTTCCATTCTGGGGCACCTTTAAGAATAATTAGTGGATAACACGGCTACAGATTTAGGGGTTAAATCACAGTCTACAGATAAAAACGCTTTAGCCTAGTGAATAGCAGAGACCCCTCAGGAAGAGTTTGTTGCCAGTAGACTGAGACAATAGTTGGCTTGTTTGATATGTTAGGACATCGCATCACCATCTCAGAGTTTCCATTACGCTTGCCAACAATGTGCACGCTGTTTTCAATTTTGCAACAATGCTCAACAATGACGCGCTTATGGTTTCCAGCAATGGGAACGTTTTCAGATGGTGCGGTTCAAGTACAGTTTGTTTACAGATCGTCTTGCTTTCTAAGGTGTACACACATACACACACGCGCACACACACACATACACTCGCCCCAAAGGCTAAAATCAGTGTCAGTGTCTGCTGATCTTGCAGAGTTTGCAGTACAGCAGTAATTAGCACAAGCTCTGCTGAACCTGAATATCTTTCTTTGGTCATTAGGGAGATGTGTTTACTGTGTGTTTACTGTGTGCGCTCACGTGTGCGAGCCTAATGCGATTGGAACACTTGACTTGTGGTGGTCTTTGTGACATATGGTGTGTGTGAGAGTTTGTAAACGCTCCCTCAAAATGCTCTTTGGACGTGCTCTCTGAAAAAAGATTTAATTAATTCCTGTTTTAATTAAGCTCTGTCCAGAAGCCACAGTCAGCTCCACATGTGGGCATCTGTTACTCTAATCTCACATGCAGTTCTCCACTTTCAATGGCCATAATGCTTTTTCATGTCCTGCTTTATTTAAGTGAGTACTGCAATATATACAATATATAGTACGACATACAGTTTATTACATTATACGCAGTGTTATGTAACAAATCTGTGTATACATATATAACACGTTCCAGTTAAAAAATATTTTAAAAAGTTAAAAACATAAAAAAATACATTTGTAGTATATCATTTTGCAGATCAGCATTAGCATATTCAGTGATCACTATTTGTATTAAATAGTTACTCACACTAGGATTATAATTCTAATACATCTGGAAGACCTATTTAATCTGTGTTCACCTCCCATATCAATAGCAATGCCCCCAACAGTATGAGTGATGTGGGAAGGAGTGCCATCAACCCACCCTGCAGATCGCTGGTTCGAATCCCGGTCATGCGGCTAGCCGTTTGGCAGCCGGGGCCCCGAGAGAGCACAACTGGCCTCCACAGTGGGTAGATGGCACTATCTCCCCACATCACTCCGGTGCAATGCTGGACGGACCTGGCGTCTGCTGGCCGATGCATCAGAGCCAGGCTCCACAGCGCTTTCCTCCGAGCGTGTTGGTTCCCTGTACGATCGGCAGCAGTGCGGAAAAAGAGATGATGGCTGACTGCGTATATGTCTGAGGACGCGTGCTTTGGTCTTCATCCTCCTAGTGTCGTGAGCATTGCATGTGATAGGGGGAGAATATGTTTGGGTTGGGTTTTGCGAAAATTCCCAATAACAAATTCAGAAAAATGTAAAAGCGTCTTTTTCTCCTTATTCTAGATACACTTATACACTTAAATACTGGAGTCTGTACCTCAGAATTCTTAGCTAGACTATACTTTATAGTCTTTCCTCTGTATATTTTTAAAGTAACCATAGATTACAATTGTCTCTATGTCTGATAATGTTAATTATCAGCCCACAGCTTATAACTGGCAAGACAAATTCCTTGTGAGTGATGGGCCATTAAAACCAGTTCTCATTGTACTTCTCATTGTGACCGCACACAAACCTAAATGCTGTGCTTCATGCCACTTAGAAAGCAAATGTGAGACTACAAGCATGCTTGAGTGTGCATTCGTGCATAAATGCGTACACTCGTATGCGTTCACAGTTTTGTGTGTGCATGTATGTGTAAAAGAGTGAGAGCGAAAGAGGGAGAGAGAATGAGAGCGCGAGAGAGCGGCAGAGAGCTAGCTCAAATGTGTCCTTGCATTTTGTGACTTTGTATGTGTGCACAGCTCGTAGTTGTTTGTGTGTGTGTCTGTGTGTATGTGTATGTGTGGAAGGAAAACTAAGAGAAATAGATGGGGGCTGGGGGGGGCAAGCTGCCCTGCGGTAACAATCATCACGGCCCCTGCGTTCGGAGCCAGGAGACCCCTGAGGAGTGTGAGTGAGACGAGGCTGACAAGATTGGCCCTGACTGTGTATGTGTGCATATGTGTATGTGTGTGTGCACGTTTGGAACTGGGAAAGGAGTCATGTGATGGCCCTAAGCCCAGCCCCAGCTCTCACACACAGTGCGCACAAAGCCCTCGACAGCAAGGTTTGTGTGTCATTCCAAGAGACAGGGCTCCATGGGCATTTTTCTCAGCAATCAACAATACAGTTGCTTTACATTCAATAAACATATATATATATATATATATATATATATATATATATATATATATTAGTGCTTAAGCAAATACTCCAGAATTTTTCGTCTTAATATGTATCTACCACAAGTGTAGCATATGAACAGCTACCATGGATAAGAAGCTCACAGCGTTTCCCTGTACTTAGTAAAACAACACAAAATTCACTAACTAAAAATACACTTATAACTTATGTCGGAATGGAAAACTGTCATAGCATAAAAACACACCATCATATCCATAAAATCTGAGTAACAACAAAGTTGAGATCAGTGGGATCTGAAGACAGGGTTCAACACTGCCATCTAGCGGTCAGGGTTTAAACACAACACTAAATGTACCACTGTCTGCCACCAATATTTGCACGTAAATTATTTATTAAAAACTGATACTTTGGCTCAGAGTGGTCCGGCGGACAAAGGCACTGCCACTATGCCGCTGGTTCGAATCCTGGGTCATGCTGCCTGTCATCAGTGGCCAGAGCCCAAGAGAGCACAACTGGGAGGTAGATGCCGATTTCTTCCCCTTATCATTCCTAAAGCAACACTGGCTGGCTGGGGACCATGTCGGCTGCCCAGCAATTCGTTCGAAAAAGCTGGCAGCTGGTTGCAGTAGCGTTGTAGGAGGCATGCGTCTCACCCTCCCCATCTCTCTTTTGGGTGATGCTGGCCAGCACAGGTGTCAGCTTTCCACTGCATCAGAGCTGGATACCTGGCACTTTCACCCGAGCGCACTGGTTGCCTGGTAAAGCTGCATTGGCAGCAGTTCGAAAGTGTCGGAGGGGGCATGTGTCAGTCCTCACCCTCCCAGTGTTGGGAAGGAAAGGAGGAAAATTAGGTAAAAATAAAAATTATACAATGAAACAAAATCGATAAATCGATACATTTTTGAGAATCGATACTATTATTAGTATTAAACCAAATAATATCACAATACTTTGATTAATCCATATATTTTCTTACACCCCTTGTGTCTAAAACAGAATAGAAAAGGATAGAAAGAACAGGAAGAAGAAAAATCCTATCAATCCCAAAAGGCTTGAAGTGCTTGGACCCCTAAAAAAGCTAATGGGCAGATGCTGAAGCAGCTTCCCACTTGTTTTCTATTATAATGTGTACATGTTTCGGATCAGTGGATTTTCTGTTCCTTCAGAAAGTACACAGATGTGTTTATTGTCTGTGGCAATCAACTGAAAGCAACAGATCATGATTAGATTGAGAAATGCTGGATATTCCCTTAAAGGACCTCTTAAGGACAGTTGACTCATTCTCTGAATGCTGCCGAGCCACTTGTTTGTTAGACTTTACTTGTATAGCAGGCATATTGAGCTCTTGAGAGTGGACTAGTAGAGCCATTACAGCCAATAACAGGACGTAGAGTCTACCGGATCTACAGGCGAGCATAGCATGAGGCCATACACTAGTCAGCACATGCAAACCTGTTCTTTTCTTTCTAACTTCCTGTATGAATATGTACGCACATATTTGCAAAAGGCCGCAATATTTCATACTTTAATTACTAAAACAAAATAAAATAAAATAAACTTGAGGAGATGCTAGAAGCGTATGCTAGTGCTAGCGCCTAATATGCAGGAAAGCAAAGGGAGTCTGTGTGTGCAGGTGCTGCTCAGCAACTGTGGCCTGCGTGTGTGAAGTGTGATGCTAAGCTAACATGACAGCGGCACATAAAGTCTGCTCCCGTTCCTCGCGCTCCCCTCTGGCACAGCGGGAACCTTTAAAGGGGCAATGCTGACACAAAACGGGACCACCCCGTAACACAGCACTGGAAAGCCCAATGACAATTTTAGAGCCCATTATTAATACTATAGGCTACACGTATGGCCAACTGAGGTATGGTGGGAAAGGTCTGATCACTGAAAGCATCAATGCAGTATTTGCATGTCTGGAAGACCTGGATCAGAACCCAAGTCATGGGTTTATTGTGCTATGTCCCGATCAAATCATAATCATCTAAGCTACGTTGCATGAGAACCTACAGGAATACCGCAGAATTTTTAACAAAATCTCCACAAGCCAGATCTTCATTGTTCTGTTAATGGCTAAAGATGATTATTCTGACGCATTTTCCTGCACTTAGGAAAAGAGAACAGGGAACCTGCTGACTCAAAAACAGCCCATTGGCTCCTATTTTAAGAGGGCAGGTCTGATGCAATCGGCCATCGGCTTCTATAATAGCAGGCTTTGTTTCGAGGGCTTCTGTTCCTCTACAGGAAACTACGTCATTTATGTTGCTGAAAAATGCAGAGGTCTAAGTGAATCAGTAAAAGCTGTTTTATAGAAGGACACCTGCAGTGTTGCATACTGAAACAGTACACTTTGTAAAACCTCTGTGAATTTACAGCAGAAGTCCTGCATTCCTTAATTTAATAGCAGATTGCAGAAACAAGTTGTACATTCTGGGTCAAATTTCCTGGTATTAAGCATTTGTTACTTTCTGCAAACCAGTTTTGTTTTTCTTGATGAGTTATTTTTACCCCCAAAGATAAGTCTAAATGCATTTGACAGTTTTTTTTTTGTTCTGATGCTGTTTTGTGTCTTAGGTGACATGTTCTTCCCATTCTTTTACATTAAAACAGGCAGTGTTGCTCTCATAATGACCGTTACTACATTATCTAAATTAGGCAAAAACAGTGTTCATGAAAGGAAAAAACATTGTGGCCAACCTCAAATTTGCCCAAGACCACCCTGGTTGTTCCACAATACTTCTGGGGAAAAGGTTAATGGACAACTCAGACAAAAGTGGAACTTTTAGTACAAATGCACAAAGCTACGTTTAGAGGGAAAAAGAGCCTCATCACCTCAACACCAAAACCCAACTGTGAAGCCTGGTGAAGGGAGCATCAGGAGTTGGGACTTCTTTGCTGCCTCAGGGCATGGATACCTTGCAAACATTGAAGGAACAATGAATTGTAGGTGTATCAAAACATTTTACAGGTAAATCTAAGAGCAGCAGTGACCTCAAGCTGAGGAGATGTTGGGTAATGCAACAGGACAATGACCCAAGCACACAAGTAAATTAATTAAAGAAAAAGAAGAAGATTTATGTTTTGGAATGGAGCCCCGACCTTAACTCTATTGGGATGCTATGGCGTGACCTGAAGGGGGCCATGTTGATAAACTGAAACACATTTGCAGGGAGGAATGGCCCAGATCCTATTTGGGATCTTGGATATTGCTGTTTAATCGAGGTGATCAATAAAAGATAAACTGCTTATTTGTCATTTAGTTGGAATGTGTTTGTCTATAGCTGTACTTATAATAAAGTAATGATAATGATCAAACCAAATTTTATTTCATCTTTAACATTTAAAAGACCATTTGACAAATGTAGAGTAACCTTTTTCCTATTGTCTTCAAATCAATGTTTACTCATTTGTTTTATTGTGATATTTGTGCTTAGGAGTTAACATGGATACATGAACTTTATAAATAAATGTATTTATTAATCTTACATACTTATACATGAAAATATGCCCACAAACATACACAAAACATATATACATACACACACTTACAGGTTTTTGTTTTGTTATATTGAACACAGAAATCCAGGTCCTCCAAAAGGCTTTTTTTTTTTTTTTGCAACAGAAGCTAGATTTGGCATGTTTATAAGTTGTACTGTACAACGTAGCAAAACTGAGGGTTCTCAGACAGCAGTGGGTGTACATTAAAGCAATGTAGTAATCTATTGGATTTAGAAATACAGTGAAGCACTGTAAGCAAGCATACTGCAAATACACATTAGTGCCTGTAAAATGACAGTCATTTTTAATGTGTAATGAAATGGATAATGTTATTGTATAATTTACTAAATGCTTCTCAACTATCTAAGGTTTTCACAATTTACTTATCTTCACTGTTCCTGCTGACTTCAGCTGTGTGATTAAGAGGACGGGGAACGGATTTCAATCAAAAGTGTTATGACTTTCTATCTGAGGTCTGGATCTTGTTTAGGCAGTGGAAAATCCATAAATTACAATCTGGCACTCGGGCCTGATAGAAAGGCCATTTTCAAAGGACACTGTATTCCACTGTTGCTTAATGTCTGTCAAATGTCTCCATCAGTGAGCGAGCCAATATCTTATTATAGCCAGAATGCAAAACAAGACCATTTTAGTATTTTCTGCAGTAGACTTAGACTCGCTTGCCAAAAAAAGGGTGTAATTATTCACAAAATTCGGAATTTAAATCAACGCGATATGGTTGTGTCTCAGTTTAATAGATTGAAAAGTGCATTTCCTGAAGTAAACACAGAATGGTTGCACAGCTTAAGTGGTTTCCACTTCCAGGCAGTTGCAAGGCTGTTGTTATGTGGTTGCTAGGCTATTGCTATGTGGCCACTATGGTGTTGGTAGGTGGTTGCTATGGCAGCGCTAGGTGGCTGCTAGGTGGTTGCCTTAACGTTGCTAGATGGTTGCTATTGTGTTGCTAAGTCGTTACTGTGGTATCCCAGGTGGTTGCTGTGGTGTTCATAAGTGATTAAGAGGTTGCTAGGTGGTCGCTATGTGCTCTTCCTCCTTCCTCTCATTATTAGGAACACTAGCACGTGTTTAAAACATTTTTGTGGATAGAATAGTGGCAACCAGCATCACCCTGCAAACGGCAAGGCACTCCACAGTGATTCCAGTGATGCCATGGCAACAAATGTTCCTGCCGGTTGTGTACGGCTATGAGGCACGGAACAATGTTTGGTGGTTGCTAGGTGGTTGCTATGATGTTGTTAAGTTGTTAGTATGGTGTCCCAGGTGGTTGCCACGGTATCCCAAGCTGTTTCTGTGGTGTTCCTAAGTGGCTGTTATCATATCCAGGGTGGTAGTTACTCTGGTGTTGCTAAGTGGTTGCTATGATAGCCCCGGTTGGTTGCTATAGTTTTGCTAAGAGGCCGCTAGGTGGCTGCTATGTGCTCATTCTCCCTCCTCTCATTATTAGGAACACTAGCATATGTTTAAAACACTTTCAGGATATAATAGTGGCAAACACCATCCCCTTGCACACAGCCCACTCACTCCACAGAGATTCCAGCGATGCCAAGGCAACAAAAGTCGCTTGTGTACGGCTATGAGGCATGGAACAACTTTTGGTGGTGAGTAAGTGGTTGCTATGATATCCTGGGTGGCTGCTATGGTGTTCTTAAGTAGCTGCTATCATATCTCAGGTGGTTGCTCTGGTGTCGCCAAGTGGTTGCAATGATCGACATGGGGGTTGCTATGGTTTTGAGGTTTAGAGGTTGCTAGGTTTAGAGGTTGCTAGGTGGTTGCTATGTGGTTATTCTTCTTTCTCTCATTATAAGAAACACCAGCATGTCTTTAAAACACTTTCAGGATATGCACACAGCCAGTCACCGCACAGTGATTCCAGGGATGCCATGGCAACAAACGCTCCTGTCGGTTGTGTACAGCTATGAGGCATGGAGCAACGTTTTTTCAGCTGTAACATGTAAACGAAGGATAAAGATAGGCTGGATAATGGTTGTGTAATAATGAATGATGACTACTGTTGGTATATAAATCCATCCTAAGGTCCAAGGTAGATCTACATAAAACCCAACAGAAATACAGGGTTGGGGCCCTAGAAACTAAGTACCCAACATGCTCCAGTCTTACCGCTCTATTCCCCTGTGTACTGAATCGGGAGGCTCATACTAAATACGCTGCATTATCCCCATTTAGGGAATACTCCACTCCCAACTCTGCTAATAATGACTGAACGCTAGTTTGTATTGTGCTGCTCCAGCTCGTTTTTCTTCACCGCTGGTCTTTGCTTCCCTCTCTTCTCGCAAACAAAAGAAAGCAGTCCTTTCATCTCCCATGACATCATTCATCTTAACTTGGAAGGACCCTCTAAGGTGTGTCTTCGTCACTGCCTGTTCTTTCTAATGCAATCGACTCTGTAGCCCGCACTAAGCCCTGCTTCCTTGACAACTCTGTTGCTGTGGTAACACCATGCACCTCGGGGATGCCTCTTTTGTTTTGTCCCGATCTGTTTTCCGCTTTCCCTTTCCTTCTCTTTACCTGCCACTGATTCATTATCTCCCCTCAAAGATGTATCTCTCAAGGTAAGCATTTGCCATTTCTATAGCCCTTGCTCATGCTTTTCAACGGGTCTATGTTTAGAATCGCATCAGATTCAGAGTCGGCCAGAGATCTGAGATTGTAGAGAGTTCCAGCAGAACTGCTGGCATGTTTGTTCATAATGTTCTGGCCCCCTCCTGAGATAAGGCCTGCCTAAGGACTGAACGTGTCTTCGAGTCGAGACAAATGGGGGCTGAAACACTGGTATTGCCATGAATTTCAAGCTATGGTGTACAGAATAAAACTAGCATTGGGTCAGATATGAGTCTTTATATATTCTGCTCTGTTTTGCTGAAGCTTTCTAAAGCTAAAGAAGAGCCGAAATGTTGAGTCATTTTATGTGAAGCAGCAAAAGCATCTGTCTTCCATTCAGATTCTGAAAACGTCGGGAAATTGGAAACAAAACAGCATCAATGACCAACTGCTTTGGGGGTATTTCTTAAATCCAGTGATTCATCCACTTCAGTCCACAGATGCCTATGTAGTACTGTACAAGACTACCAGTCAGCCAAGGCTTCTGATTTCTAGCACTAGTGATGTTCTGCCATTCAGGCTGGTCAAGCCAAACTGTACACTCTTAAAAATAAAGATGCTACAAGGAGTTATTTGAGCGATGCCACTGATAGATGTGTACCTTTCCAGACACTTCTTCAAACTTTTAAAAGGTTCTTCACACACATCGCCTTTACAAATATTGTTCCTCTAAGGCAACGCTCAAAGAACCCTTTGTAGCACCTTTTGACATTTTAAAGAGTGCACCTGCATCAAAGCAAATGTCTTCTGCTTCACAAGTGCCTTCACAAAGCAGCACACAAGCGCCTTCATCTTGATTACCTTCAGAACATTCAAAAGCTGATTGGAACTAAAGATTTGATCACATTCCTTCTTGAAAAGAATTTAAAACATGACAAGACTGGTGCTGTAAACAACCTTTTGTTATTGACATCTGCACAACATGGACAAATGTATTGGGACACATCTCTTAATCATTAAATGTATAAAAAGATGTATAAAACCAAGCACCTAGCCATGCAGTCCACCTTTACACACATTAGCAAAATAATCTGTGGTTCTAAAGAGCTCACTGGATTCCAGTGTGGTACTGTAATAGGAGTCACAGATTAAGCAAGTCAGTTGGTGAAATTTTAACTGTGAGTGGTATTACTGAAAAGTGGAAGCGTTTAGGAACCGCAGCAACGCAACGTTACCGAGCAGGGTCATTGAGTGCAGAGGAGCAGAGTGCATAAAAGATGCCAACGCTCTCCAAATCTGCTCTGGCATAAACATTCGCAAGAAAATTGCGAGCAAAGAGCTTTTAAGACATGGGTTTCCATGGCTAAGCAGCTGCATGCAAGTCTTACATCTTAAAGCACAAGGAATGGTGTAAAGCACACCACCACTGGATTCTGGAGCACTTGAAACATGTTCTGAGGAGTTATGAATCACGCCTCCCTATTGGTCAGTCTGACAGACGGTCATGGTTTGGCGAATGCAAGGAGATTATTCCCTGTCTGACTGCACTGTGCCAAGTGTAAAGTTTGGTGGAGGAGGGATAATGCTATGGGGTTGTTTTTCAGGGGTTGGCCTATAGGCCCCTTAGGTCCAGTGAAGGGAAATTTTTCATACTTCCAACTTTGTAGAGTACACAAAGCAAGGTGCATGAAGAAATGGTTGAGTGAGTTTTGTGAAGAAGAAGCTGGCCCGCGCGAAGCCCTGACCTTAACCCCATCCAACACCTATGGGATGAACTAAAATAAAGACTGCGAGCCAGGCCCTTTCGTCCAGCATCAGCATTGGGCATAATAATGGGATGTCACAAGAGCTCCTTTAGGTGTAATGTGTAGGTGTCCCAATACTTTTGTCAATATGGTGTAGTAAACGCTTTCCAAAAGAAAACAGCCAGGTCAAAGTCTGGTCTGACTCGATAAGATTCACATTCTTTCAGACCCGCAGCACAGAGTGGTCTTCTGTCAGATAGCCACAAATACCTGTGGATTCTTTCAGATCTGAAGAGAGAGTGGAGCTTTTCTCTTAAAGGTTCTCTTTTCTCTTAAAGATAAAGGCTTATCTGATAGGGACAGTTTTTCTGGTCTACCAGGTTTTTGAGAGCATTCTTTGTGGGTTTTACTAATCTATTTTCTTTGGACCTTCTACTTTCTCATGCAAAATAATTATCCTGTATCCAAACTCCTCAGTAATCTATACTGCAAAAAATCCTCCAAAACCTCTAAAACAGAATCTTTACAAGAGAAGGAAAAACCTTCTTCACTTTCTACTGGTTCACTCATCATGCAATTTTGACACAATGAGCATCCGCCTGATTCTAAGTCAGAAATTGAAAAAAAAGTCCAGTCTTAAACTAAATTGCACAGCCATTAAAATTTTAGTCCAAGCTTAGTCTTATTCCTGGTCTGAAAAACCAGCCTATAATGTACAGGATATGCAATAGGACTAGCATTCTGAGAATCGGACTAACCTGTAAGTATGTTTTCAGACAGGACATTGACCTGCACCTCCACGGAGTGCTTGGAAGTGTAGGTGATTTCAGCGCTCACGTGTGCCACCTCGCCGATGAACATGGGGTACAAGAAATCAGTGCGTTCCACTCGAGCCAAGGCAGCCACACAGCGATCCTGCATGGACGAAAGAAGAAGTCTTAGCATCCCTTCTGAGACTTCTCAGGTTATTTTGTTTATGTCTTCTTGATTCCATATAGAGGGTATATAAGCCCTAAAAGAACCACTTTTGGTTCCATTAAGAAGCATGTTCGCCCTTTTAAGGTCTAAAGAACCATCACTTGAAGCAAAGGCTCTGTACTAATTTAAAGGTAATTCTTCACACTCTCTATTCTTAACAGGGCTCTTTGTGGAACCAAAAGTGTCTGGATCTTGTACGGCCTCCCTCAAAAGAACCATTTGCGGCACTTTTATTTTGAAGAGTATGAAGCTGGTTTGTACAATTTATAATTATGTGCTGTCCTCTAGTGGCCAAATATGAGCATGACATTTTCAAGCCAGCAAATTTAGTATTAGATTTAGTATTACTTGAGCCATTTTAAGGGCCACTGTTGATTGCCTAAACACAGCTATAAGTCTTCTTCCTGGAAATTTAACACATCGAGTGCCACCAACACCAAAGCAGTGTAAAAACGCCCTTATAAACGTAACTGGAATCCCCCTAATGCAACATACTATTCATTCATATTCACATTAGCTTACTTCCTCAGCTTTCAGTCTTGCAGAATAGCCTACTCTGACTATCTCCTCTAAGGATAATAATCATACCTTACTCTAACCCATATTTCCTTGCACATAGCCCTAATCTACACTCGTTAGCTAATCAAACATATGAAGAAGAGCCTCTGCACCTTCAGAATAAATGTTCAGTCCAATTGGGAAGCTGCCCATTCTTTGAAAGGATAGAGACGGTAGGCATGTTCTACACTGCCTGCAAACTGTTCTCAAGGGGTCTCATTTGAACTGTTACGCCAATCAGAAGTTAAATGCTAATTAAGGAAGGTTCGAAAAAATGTAGCAGCAAGCCAACTGACATGACTCTCCTCCCTGACTGGGCTAATTTAGCTTCCTTATCAACCATGAATTCCCCACCCTAAATGGTGCACTCTGAAGGCTCTTGTCCAGATTTTTTTGGGAAATAAAAGGCTCTGGACTAGGTATGCATTCAAGCAGTAGATGATAAAATGGGATTTCCTGACACTAGCTTTGAACATTTGTAATAACTTATCATATTAGTCATTACTCATTTTTGTAATTTTACGATTAATACAGGGCAGATTACAATATTGTAAACTAGATTTCAATGTGTTTTTAGACGTTTTACTCAATATTTCACTATTTTTTATACAAAAATAAATGTTTCCACCTCATGATCAGCACTTTATAAAGACATGGCATTCTATCACCTACATCCTTAAAAAGTGGGTTCTTCAAAGTGGGTTCCTCAAGGGTCCATTAGCAAAGGCACTTGTTTTATTTTGAACCATGGCAAATGGTTATATGCTTCAATGGTTCTTTGCAGGGTTAAATGGTTCTCTGGAGTGTTCTATATAATACTGAAAAAAGGTTCTCTGACTCCTACCAATAGTGGAACCATTTTGATTATACATTGAATCTTTCAACAAACATTTCTTTAAAAAAAAAGAAAAAGCATTTAACTTGACCAAAAACCATTTAAACATTCAAATGAATCTTTGTGCCATCATGTTCTACATGGAACCACTGCCTTTACTAAAGAATTCTTAAATAACATTTTTCAGAGTGTATGATTGAGAATCCTTTGCATATCGTCGCTGTCCAATGAAAAATGGTGACTTTACAGGAGAAGGAAAAAATTCTTAACTTTGAATAAAAGTCAATGTAAAATAAGAGTTTATTCCAGGTAATTTAGAGCATTTCTATTGGTCCATTCATCCATGATTACTTATACAGTGTACAGAGAGCAGCTACAGGGTTTTAAACCATGGAGAAAAGCTAAAAACTGACAAAAATGGAGATACATGGATTTCATTGGACAGCAGCAAAATGGTTTTTAAAAGATTCTTGCTTCTAGACAGCACTATATTAACTATTAATAATTTTAGGTTGTTGTTTTTTTGAATTCTTAATAAGACTAAGAATCATTATAATCAGTTTATGCATTTATCTGCAAATACAAATTTATTTTATTGAAAACACTAAATCCAAACTTGATTTCTCAACTGGACGAAGCCATAACTATCATATTAGCAATTAACTTTTCTTGTTTCCCACTAAAAAATGTGAATATACACAAAGAACAATAATTTAATACATATATCTACAACCAAATAAGATTTATTTAATTGAAATCCCAAATCCAAACCTTTACACAGGTTGAAAACAAAGAAACTTATTATTATTTTTACTTTTGTAATTCTACTTGACATCTACTTGCTTACTTAGCTCCCCAGTGAAGTGCGACTCCACACGCTAACTATGCTACTGCTACCAACCATTGAGGTTCTGCACTTTTTATTACTACACATGAGTCAGCACTATGCTCTCACCAGTATAAATGATCACATAACTATGTGTACTTTGTGTTTTTACTGCTTATGGTTGGTGAGCAGGCTAACATCTGAATGTTAACTGCACCAAAATAGAGAATTACTTTAAGGGCAGAGCTTCAGGCCACGCTCATTTTGCAGAACTCTAGTGTGACTAGTGGGACTGTGGCTTTGGTTTATGGTTCTATGGATCACAGTTCTAATTTTGCTGCGAAAGGCACTGGCACAAAATCGTTCGCAGCAGCAAATCAAATTGAAGCCAATGTAATTACACTGAAAATTCGTTGACAAAAAGCTCATGCACATGTACAGTACATACAGATGTTCATGTTCATTAAGCTCCTAAAAAATACTGTTAATAAAGCCTACCATATTCATTTTGGATTAAATTAAAGCCTCTAATTCGGCTATGTGTTGAGCAGCTTAATCTAAATAAACTGTTTCCCATGTATTATTTTCTGCTGGCCACAGCACATCCAATGACTTTCAAGCCAGGTGATTCTGATGACTTTGTCACTTCCTCTTTACCCCGTTACCTCCTCTGCAAACTACTTCTTCACAGGATGAGCAGTGAGGACAGTCTTGCATTATCACACTGACAGAGTTCCTGTCATCACTGTCACTTTTCACGACTACCAAACCACGTGCTCAGAGTTGGATAAAATATCAAGCCTGTGTGGATTTCACTGGCGAGAGTCAAATCCATCTGAAACCCATATGCACTTCCGTTTTACTATGTAGAAAACAAAGCTACAGTATATGTCCAAATGTTTTTGGACACTCCTTCTAATGAATGCCATTTAGCTACTTTAAGTTGCACCCATTGCTGACGCAGGTGTGCAAACACACAAAAATACAACTTTACAGTCTAGTATCTGTAGAGAAGTACTGCCAGTAGAATAGGACACTCTGGAGCAGATAAACATATTGAAACTCATATTTTGGCGCGTTGGAGTGAGGTGGGGTGAGATGGGGTGGTCATCCAACCTCCTGACCTCACTACAGCTCTTGCCTCTGAATGCAAATCCTTACATAAAGGTTCCAAGGCTAAAATATCGTGGGTCATGACCCGCAGGGTCCATAAGAAAGTAACTCACCCCTGTCTGAGTGTTGCAGTGGCGCGTTCCTATGATGCACCCAGCTTCCTCAATCATTTTCAGGATTGTGCCACCATGGACATTACCCACGATGTTGGCGTCATCAGGACCCATGATCCTGAGGAGAACATAAGAATCAATGGTTAAGCCAAGTCAGGTCAGGTCAGGTCAGGACTCTCATATAATACAGATTCTTTGATCTCAATGGAACTTCCTGGTAAAATTTAAAAATAAAAGTTTTTTAACCAAACAAAATGGACACGAGTGAGGAAATCCTGCATTCCACAAGCTGAGCTTCAAAGGGATGAGTCAGAAGACCAGCTCTGAAGCTCTGAGCTGTTTTGTGTTGCCTTCTAATTTCATCATTAGCTACAGAACGTAAATTAGAAACAGCAGAGCGGATCTCAGCACACTGAGAAAGTTCTAGTACAGCGATTTACTGTACAACTGGTATTTTCCTTGCCTGGCCATGCCCAGTCTGGGAGCAGCAGAAGAGTGGCAGGCAGAGCGGAACCACCTGGGGCAGTGGAGAATTTCTCCAAATGTCTGCATATATTTTTTATTGGTTGTATAAAAGTCATTCTGAAGTGGTCTAAAGTGGAAAGTTCCATTCTAGAGATAGGTACCACATCAGGTTTTTTACTGTGGTGACGATAGAAACCAGATGACTGAAGCGTTTAATGTTCCTAAAAGCTTCCTCAACATTACAACAAGAAATGGATATGAAATATGAATGGAGAACCATCTAAATGCATAAAGGCACATTTGTCTGGTACAGTGGTTTTTCATATACAAACAAAATTTCTACAACCATTCAAATAAGGGTTCCACTATTGTAACAACTCAAACAACCCTTTATCAGCACCACAAAGAGCCATTAAAAACCGAGAAGAAATGTAGTCTCACTGGTCATTCTGGACAGTAGACAAAGTGGCTAAATGGCTACATTTGAGGAGCTGGCGAAAGCGTAACACTTGGTTCCATCACCGCTGTCAACCAGAATGACATCCTAGTCAGGACTGAGATGTGAACACACACATCTACTACAGTCTTTTATATATATGCCTAATGCCCCCCAGCATTGAGCTGTGGCGCTCCATCCAGTACTTTTTCCTGGAGAGTAGAGACTAATAAGTCTTGAATGAGCAATGAATGTGCAGGTGTCCCAATTCATCTGTCCATATAGTGTACTTGCTAGACAAAGTGAAATCTGCTTTGATGAACCTAGTCATGCTTCTCAAGGTCACAAAACAGGAATACCTAGTCGGTCCTGGGATAAGAACCCACAACATTCCTGATGCTGGCTTACTTCTGTTCCCACAACCAAGGTAGTAAGGTTCTTCTAGCTACTACTATACTTTGCATAGAGAATACAAAGTAAAGGCCTGGTAGCTACACATGTACGTAGTAAATTGGAGAGGGGAATGGCTACACTCATACTTGCTACACAACACTGACTCTATTTTGATAAACCCAATAATACCCAACCGTCTGCTGGTCTAACAAGTTCATTAGCAGCAGAACAAGGCCAGTTAACATTTTTAGCATACTTGGTCTTGGGTAACCTGAGCATCGTCTAAAGTATAAACAGTACACTTTGAATTAAAAACAACTTTTAACTCAAAGCAGACGTCTCATGACTAGAATCTGAGTCAAATACGAGACACCCGGTACACTGGAAAGGTAATAAGCTCTTACTAACCAGCAGAAAACACAAGAAACTAACATGCTGTGAAGAGAAAGGCAGCACACGTGTGAGCAGTATCACTTCTGTTTACATGGTTTCCGATACATATACAGTACCTGCTTAGCTGAAAAACAGAAGCCATGTGTGAGGTATCAGGTGCTGGACGAGAGACTAGGAAGAAGCTGTCTGAAGCAAGCGTGTCTGAGCCAAAGAAAGCTCATTAATTCATCTCTCCCTCTACTAGGCACCGTCAGCCATGACATCATCACTTCCTGCACCACTAGCACGGCTCCCGACCTGACTGGCCCACCCAGATTCAGGCCACAGTGCCTCTTAGCCAATCGGAGCGGCCCAGCAGCAGGGGTTGCTGTGGCAACCTTTTGAGTGAAAAGAAAAGCACAGGAAGTGTATCTGAAAGAGCCTGGTGCAATGTTAGCATATGCTTATGATAAGAGGAGTGGAGACTGATTTCCTTAACCACACGTTGCAATTAAGCCACTGAAGTCGAGCGAAGGCAGTTGCATCATTTCACTGCTATTGTGACAGTGACGGACAGTGCAGTGAAAACAGTGAGGACGGTGACGCAGGTTATTACAAGCACAGCTGAAAACCCTGAACCCCACTTACTACTTAATAAGCAGTAACTATTCAGTGGCTACTATTTAATAGTCATTATTTAGCATCTACTAATTATTCAATCAGTAGTAATTATTTAGTATCTACTACATACTTAATAATTAGTAATTATTTAGTGTATTTACACATTATTCAATGAGTAGTAAGTATTCTGCATTTACTACTTAAGTCATTATTTAGTATCTACTGCTTATGCAATGAGTAGTAATTTAGAATCTATTTAATTAGTAGTCATTATTTAGTATCTACTAATTATTCAATGAGTTGTAATTATTCAGTATCTACTAACTATTAAATACATAGTACTTATTCAGTATTTACTATTTTTTCAATAAGTAGTAATTATTAAGCACCTACCAATTATTCAATAAGTAGTAATTTCAGTATCTACTATATAATTTACTGTATAATATTCAGTATATCCTTACTTCTTTCTATGTACTCATTACTCAATTTATGCATGCTATTTTTTTAGTATCTAATTAGTCAATACATATACATTATTCAGTACCTTCTAGTTCAGAATCAGAATCAGAATCTCTTTATTTCACCAAGTATGTTACACATACAAGGAATTTGTCTTGGTGAGAGCAACACGTATGACAAGTAACAAAAAACACAGAACACAGTCTTAAACTAAAGGAAAATGACACTAAACAATAAATAGGGTAGGGGATAAATTAAAAAAGTAAAAAGTACTAAAGGTAATAAAGAGCTAATATTTACAGAAAAGAACATCTGTACAGTGTGCAAATAGACATAGTGCGAATAGGCAGAGTGCAAAATAGCTGTTTGGTACAGTTCAGTTGTATGTTTTGAGGTTTACAGTGGGAGGTGTTCACTGTGGTTGAGGAGCGCTACAGCTCTGGGGAAGAAGCTGTTAGCATGACGTGTTGTGCTGGTTTTGATGGACCGCAGTCTTCTACCAGAGGGGAGTGTCTGGAAGAGGAGGTGTCCAGGATGTGAGGGGTCAGATGTAATCTTGCCAGCCCACTTCCTCACCCTGCTGGTGTAGATCTGCTGAAGTGATGGCAGGTTACATCCAATGATCCTCTCTGCTGTCCTGATGATGCGCTGGAGTTTGGCTCTTTCTTGTGAGGTGGAGGAACCAAACCAGATAGTTATGGAGGTTGTGTGAATGGACTCGATCGCTGTGTCATCAGGGTCTGTGGCAGGTTGAATTTCTTGAGCTGTCTCAAGAAGAACATTCGTTGTTGAGCTTTCTTGGTGATAGAGAGGGTGTTTTCCTCCCATTTCAAGTCTCTGGAGATGGTGGTGCCCAGGAACTTGAGTGACTCCACCATGGATACTGCAGTGTTGTTGATGTGGAGGGGGGGAAGGGTGGGTGGACTGCGTCGGAAGTCCACCACCATCTCTACAGTCTTTTCTGTGTTTAGCAGCAGGTGGTTGTTGCTGCACCAGAACACCAGCTGCTCAATTTCCTTACTGTAGGCAGACTCATCACTGTTGGCTATGAGGCCCACCAGAGTGGAGTCATCTGCAAATTTCAGGATCTTTACAGCTGGATCTTTGGAGACACAGTCATTAGTGTACAGGCTGAAGAGAAGGGGTGAAAGAACACAACCCTGTGGGACTCCAGTACTGAGTGTCCGGAGGTCTGAAGTGTGCTTCCCCAGCCGTACCTGCTGTCTCCTGTCTGTCAGAAAATCCACGATCCACCGACACATGGAGTCTGGCACTGACAGCTGGGAGAGTTTGGCCTGAAGAAGCTGCGGCACAACAGTGTTAAAAGCCGAGCTAAAGTCCACAAACAAAACCCTAGCATAGTTTCCATGGCTGTCGAGATGTTGCAGGATAAAGTGCAGGGTCAGGTTGACCACATCATCGACAGACCTGTTTGCTCGGTACGCAAACTGCAAGGGGTCCAGCAGGGGGTCTGTGATGGACTTCAGGTGGGCTAGGATCAGGCGTTCAAAGACCTTCATGACTACAGAGGTCAGGGCGACAGGCCTGTAGTCATTCTGTAGTTATTCTGTACCTACTTATTAGTCAATACGTATTTATTAATTTAGTTAATTTATTCAATAACTACTGCTTACTTAGTGTCTATTGATTATTCAGTATTTACTAATTATCAGAATCTACTATCACACTTACATATACCTTGTCATTTGAAGTATATGCCCACATAAAGGCCTTTAAATGGGCGAAAGGGTTAATATGGTGTAAAGCTTTGGTGTTAGTTCACACAGGACTGTTTTAGTAATCACACTGCCATTTTTCAGAGGCAGACCAGGATAAACCTCATCCTAGGTCAATATAGAATGTGTAAGCTTTTGCCAACTACGGTTGGGTGTTTCCTCCTTCAGCTAGAGTGAGTTAACTCAGACCAGATGGCAATCATCTGGCATACTGAGCTGATCATTAACAAGAAATTCATGACATTTCTGCCTCTTCCTATTTATCACACCCGAAAACAGGTTTACATTCTTTCAAGCAGATCACAGATCATCACAGATCCTGTACATAATGTACAGACAAGTGCTCCTCAACTCATTCTCCTGAATAGGTGGGAGAACTGGCACACTGCTTCTAAGGCCAGTACATACTTACACTTACAACCAAATTAGAACCAAACACCATAATAACCACATAAGGCCTTTAGGGGGGCTCTGGAATGTTGAAGTGTACTTTCTTTGGCATAGCTGAATAAGAAGAGTCCAGAGTTCAGAACATGGAACTGACACAGCATGAACCTCAAACACTGTTAAAAAAAGAAAAGATAATACAGTATATCCAAAAAAGGACAGGAAAACGGGCCAATTCCAAAATCAAACTCCAAAAAGTGTCCGCCAAAGAAGTGCTCAAACCCGGCACACAATGAATCAAAAGCCAGGGGGAGCTGTTAAGGATTGGCACTAGCCATCTCCTTTTTTTAATGTCCGCTCTCTAAAAAACAAACTGGTTCCCTTTTAGGTTAAACCTTTTTTTTCTTCTTCTCAGTAAGACTTCAGAAAGTCGAACCCGGGAAAGCAGGCAGGGGCAAGGCTAAAAGCTAAAAAGCTTACAAACTACAACCTCTTCAGCCTGCCAACAGCACATCATGCTGAGAGGAATAATGCAAAGTTTTATTAACATCGGATGTCGGAGCTGGGAATGACACCACACCAGAGTTATCAGCGTTCCAGTTAACCATTCCCATAACATTTAATAACATTTGTGATGGGCATTTATCCCATCCGTGCAGTGAACACACACATACACACTAGTGAAACACACACAGTGTGTGGACAGTGAGCACACGTGCCCGGAGCGGTGGGCAGCCATTGCTGCGGCGCCCGGGGAGCAAAGAGGATGAAGGGCCTTTCTCAAGGGCCCAACAGTGGCAGCTTGCCGAGCCCAGGTATCGAACCCATAACCCGGTCATCAATAGCCCAGAGCTCTAACCGCTGAGCCACCACTGCCCGTAACTGTACACTATTTCTAAACATTTCCAAAACCAGTTAGCTGAAGACTCTGGAGTATACCACAACTGGTTGGCCAATTCTTCACCAGTGTTTTACGATGAATCTAACCAAAATATGTAGCACTGTTTATGTCCCAAGTTAGTATTGTTAGCATTCAGTAAGATTTTAGAACATGAACCTCAAACACTGTTGTTTAAAAGAAAATCCAGCCTAACCAAAACAGGACAGGAATACGGGCCAATTCCATAACCCAAGTGTCCGCCAAAGGGGCGCTCAAACACGACAAACAATAAAGCGAAAGCAAGGGCAACAATTAAGTATTCGCACTAGCCTAAAAGCTAACGCTAGCCAACGTTAGCTTTTACCATCTCCTCTCTTTTATGTCCGCTCTCTCAAAACCAAACTGGACACACGTCACGTTATGTTTTTTTCCCTACGAAGACTCAAGAAAGTCAACCGCGAGGAAGCAAGTGGGGGCAAGGCTACAAGCTAAAAAGCTAAAAACCTTACAAGATACAACCTCTTCAGCTTGCCAACAGCGCAGCACGCTGAGAGGACACAACTGAGAGGAATAATGCTGAGTGTTATTAATGTTGGATGTCGGAGCAGGGAATGATGCCACACCCGAGTTAACAGCGTTCCAGTTCCAGTAACTGTACACTATTTCTAAACATTTCCAAAACCAGTTAGCTGAAGACTTCAAAGTTCACCACAACCGGTTTGATAATTCTTTGCCAGTGTTTTACGGCGAATCTAACCAAAATATGTCCCACTGATAACCACAATATGTTTAGCATTCGGCGTTCCAGTTGAAATTTCTTTCTTGAGATCTTGGAAAATTTGACATCCCAGTTCAAATGGAACGCAGCAAAAGTACAGTGCTTTTTTACAGTGTTAATACACGAGCCCTCTGTAAAAGGAAAACCTGTGTGTTTTACTCTGAGGCAAAATAACAGGGTTGTAGGAAGGCTTGCTTTTCGCCCCAACCAATCAATAAATGTTTTATTTGGCTCATCTAACCCCTTAAACAGCCTAGGGCCCATCGGCTGGCCCGAAAGTGTTACCAAAGAATAGCCCCACCAGTGTGTACAGATGTCCCTGTAGTTACTGAATAATACGCCTTAGCGTGTAAAAAGCCTTTCTGCGTTGAGGGGCTAAGCCAGCTGATCTGATCGCTGTACACGACAAACAATGTTCAAGTCGTTTGTAAGATCACTCTTTGATAGTAAAGCTTTCGGTTTCAATCAACACCTCCCATCACCTTTCAGGATTTGTACCTGATGTATTCCTACCTGAGTATATTGCAGTGGAGAAAGCATCTCAAGCGTTTCAGAAAAATCCTGACATGCAGCATCTCGTAGCAGAAGATCGGTCGGAAATTAAACCCTGGTGACCAACACCTGAAGTTACTCAGGCTCAATATATGCACTTGACGTAACAACATCTGCCTGGTCCAGGCCACCTGGTGAATTCAGTATCCGTGCAACGACTGCGAGGGCAGAAAATGTGTGTCCAGGCCAAACAAATACACTGTTCATGCTGTTCTGTCTGTGCACCGTTTCTGTAACATACTGATAGAAAACTGAATCAGTTCGTGAAAAGGCCTAAAATACAGAGTAAATATGGCCTCATCGAAGCAGTACTGCAGCAATTTACTCATAATTCTATATTCAGGCTGCTGCTATCTAATACATGAGCAAATAATTACTGGACACAGTACATGACGTTAATCTCATGGTAGCTTATTTAGCTCAACGACAGCACAGCGCAACCTCAACACAATCTGCCGATATATCGAGCGGAATCTAAAGGATCTTAGTTCAGCTGAAAGTAGCAGCAACTCAGCATGTTGGATCACTGAGCCACAGATTTTAAGGTTGTCAAGTATATTGTTGCTGCTGCCATCATTAAATGGTCAAGCCAGCATCAGTTTGAATACTATCTCTCTCATAGAGTGATGAGCTAGATCATTTTTTTTATCTGGTTACGCATTTGGAAAATAATGGTATTAAATTATTATTATTATCTGTTAGAAAATATATAATCTTTAGGAGGTAACTCTTTCCTGCAAGTTGCAAGATGGTTTCCCCACCAAATACATTAAACTGAGAGAACATTTCTGGTTCCTTAGAGATGTTTAAATGCTTGTGCTTGTGACCATACTGTATTACCCACTCTCTGACCAAGATCCAAAATGACCACCTCACAAAGAAAACTATCTACACTGTAAAAAGCATAAATCCTTGACCAACTTTTGGAGGTCCTTTAATTTGAAACTGTGGAGGAACGTTCAAAAAAAGGGTTTTAAAAGAAAAATGTTCCTTGAAGGTTCCTCTACAGTTTCAAATTAAAGAACCCCTAAAAGTTCCTCAAGGAAGTTATACTTTTCACAGTGTAAACAAGCCCTCAACAAGCGATTTCGGACAACACTACAAAATGGCAAAACCCCAAAGTAGTGCACGATATAGGGAATAGGGCAGCATTTCAGACACTGCTCTGGATTGACTGAATTAGGTTTGTTAGATGTCGGTTAGAGGTGAAACCTGCAGAAAGGTGGCTCTCCAGGTGGAAGGTTGGAGACCACTGCTGCAAAAGATGATGTATACGTCGTTGGTCAGTGTTTGGTTGGTTTGGCATACCTTTCTTTTATGACATTTCACACAAATGCTGTCAGGTGGAAGGAAGTGAAGTACACCTGTCAGGCCTTCAGGCAGTTTTAATGTAAATCAAGCACTACTCACTACTCTGTTGTTGCGCCTTGAGCCTTTATTGAGAGACATTCCTGGCTTACAACGTGCTACACATGTGGGCTATATTAAAAAAAGGGTAATACCATCATTATTCCCTAATGATGTTGCCACACAGGTGGAAGTATGGCCTACAAATTCGAAAAGCAGACTTGGGAACAGAATATTGGTTGTTTGATCCCCTGGACTGGCAGGAAGTGGTGGAGTGGGGAGTGAAAAAACAGTGCTTTCTTCTTCCCCAACATTCCTAGCTGAAGTACCCTTGAGGAAGACACCTATGGCGGCCCACTTCTCCAGCCGAATGCTCACTACCCTAATTCACTAGTGTGTGTGTGTCTGTGTGTGTTTGTTTACAGATGGGTTAAATGTGGAGGCTACATTCTATTGGACCGCTGTGCAGTGGCTGTAAAGGAACGATCTTAATCTTAAGGTTTGATAGTAGTAGCGTGCTGGTAGTTATACATACATCATTTCTGGAATCTTGTCTTAATAGACATTCTGTCTCCAGATTCAGCTTTTACAGGCTGTATCCCAATCGGGATCCTGCCCATTTTAATGTTTACCCTGCCTATAAGCTACTTGACAAGTCCTTCCTGAGTTGGAAGTATTGAGTTAGAGCAGAAAAGGGAGTCCTCCAGGATCAGGGTTGGGAACCACTGCTCTACACAGCACACTGAATATGAAAAAACTGCACTGGGACCTTTACCGTGACCTGTGACGGTGCAATGACATCTATGTGAACATCAAATAAAGCACTGGAGGATTCATAGCGTGACGTAGGGTAGTGGGAGCTTGTGAAATCTGGTGAAGCTGCAGCTCTGACAGTTCTTAACAGTATATCCAGGCTTGAAAGCTGCGCTCTAGGCCTAGGGTGAGTCATTCTGTAGCGTTCCTAGAGTAGAAAGGGTTCTGGGCCTTGCTCATTAAACCTAAACCCCTGTGATCAATAACCCAGCGCTCCAACCACTGAGCCTGTACTACCCCAGAGGTTATCAATCAATCTGTAAGCTGTTTTGAACTACATGCACTATATGTCCAAATGTTTCTGGACTTTCTGGCTAATAATTGCACACAGCTACTTTAATTTGCACTCATTGCTGACATAAATGTGCATGTGTGCGATGTACTGCCAACAGAATGGGACTCTCTGGAGCAGATAAACATAAACCAATTGGCACTATGCCGAACACCAGAGCTGTGGGGCAGTGGAACTGCTTCTTCTGGAATGATTTTGCTCCATCCAATCATTTTGGGATGAATTGGGCAGTTGGGGACTTGAGGATGTCGCTGAATGCAATCAAATCCACACAGGAATGCTCATAAAAAAAATCTAGCAGAAAGCCTTCCCTGGACAGTAGACACAGTTACTCCAACAAAAGCAGGACAAACTCTTTTATTTAGAGCCACTGATTTCAGAAGGACCGGTGAATGAGCAGGTGTCCGAATACTTTTGTCCATATAGTGTAAAAGTTAGGCTACATTCCACTGCAGCTGCACCTTTTGACCCCGCCCCCTTTGGTTGGCCAAACAAAGGTCAGGTTAAGTCCAGTACTCGCAGGAAGTACTTGGACATCGTGACGTATCGTTAGAAGTGCATCTAATTATGTAAAATACATACCTAGATGCGACTACCGACAGACGGGACACCATTTTGCTGACAGGAAGACGAAACATTTCCAAGAGAATGCACACGTGTTCCGCTGGATGACGTCAGGCGCGCTGACGCAGTACGCAGCGAGCTAAGGTGGACGCTGGCGGAAAACGGGTGGGGAACAAAAACAACAGCTTTGTGTCGTCGCCCTCTAGCGGCGGCCGCTTGACACAGCACTGCTGTTCTGAGTCCCCACCCGTATACCGCCAACATCCACCTTAGCTCGCTGCGATTGGCTAGATTCTAACGGCTAGCCAATTGCAGCGCGGAGCAGAGATATTATCAGCCAATTGCCGCTTAGGAGGCGGGATTTGTCTGAATACAGGCGCTTTAAAAAACAAACATGCACCGGTGATGCTGCGCTCGGTTTTTTTTTGTCCCCAATAGCTACCTTTTATTTTACAGTTATTAGTTATGACTCTTTATTTATTTATTTAGTGGTATTTTTCTTATTTTGTGCTGGCCTGGTTTTTAGGGTCGTTGTTTTAGTGTTCGAGGACATCCCGTCATGCACAAGCCTTCCTCACACATTTCACCTCTGTGGACCTCTGAAACGTGCCCGGTGCTCTCTGCTAAAGCTGAATCGCCCTCTGTATAACCTTGCTGGGTGTCTCCTCATCATGCCTCAGCCCCAGCATCACTCGTTGAGGTCATCACATACGACATACGACATGCTCGGTAATGCCTGGTGTGGAAATGCACCGGCAAACCGGCTTAAACGCAGTTCCTCCCCCCCCCCCTAATGGCTCCTATACACTGCAGTCCAGCATGGCTGTGTCCGCTGAACATGCTGTAGGTTAGGTATGTAGCTAGCTAGACAGCGGGCTCGCTCTCTATCTAGCTAGCTAGTCCGTTTGTAGCCGCAGGTGCTGGGGGTTAGACTCTCCAGCATGTCCGCGGTGCGCGCTCCAGACGTAGGCTAAGCTGGGTGAATAACAGCCTCTCGCTGAAGGAAAGCCCCGACACAATGTCCGAGCGAGCCGGGGATAATCTTACCTGCAGATCTGGATGGACGGGGAGATTGGTGGAGGACCGGCGGCAGACATCATGGGCAGCTCGTGTCGACCCCCGGATCAGTAATGATGATGATGAGGCAGGCGGAAAGAGCTGCTGCAGCCCGGCTAGCTTTTGCTCAAGCCTGGACCAAATGTTTTTTTTATTTTTTTAAGGACGAATCGATTTACCACACACACACACACACACACACACACACACACTCACTCTCTGACAGGACAGTCGGACACCCGAGCGCTGCAGTGAATTATTCAGGAAAGCCGGCGACCGTTAGAACCGTTTATTAATTCGAATTTGAAGCCGTTCTAGAGCGTGCTGCTGTCGTCACGACTGCGTTCCGGTCTGTAGCTAGTAGAGAAAAGGCGGGCTGGTGTTTGGGTGCAGTTCTAGTGATTCAGGCTTTTATTTTTAAGTCGTTTTAAGGCGTTTTGAACGAGAAGTACTGAGAAGTTCCTTGTCGAATGAGGCCTAAATGTTTCACATGTGATAAGACTCTTATTTCGTTCGAGCGTGCATACCCCAATCTGACCACACGGTGGCAGCAGAGACCGCGCTTCACCAGCCTGCACTCCTGAGCTCATATTTTGGTCTCCTCAGTCCAGGCGGTGGCCTTCACTGCGCTGATCAGCGGTGATACTCGGAGAGCTTTATAGCCTAGATCATATAGAGGAGGATAGATGATAGACTCGTGCTGGTACTGACAAATACTTGTTCAATTATTACAACGACTTAATGCTTTAAGAATGACCAGTAAGATTATATGTCTCTTCATGTGTTTTTATACTGTAAATAATACAGGACCAAATAGTGCATCTAAAAAAAACAAGCAAGCTTTATTTGGGGCCTATTTTGTCTTATAACCCCCTGTTGGATGTTAGAAGTAGCAGCCTTCTGCATTTGGAAATGGCCAAAACCAGCAAACAGGGCACTGATATACCAGCCCAGCTTTTTAATATTGGCATTAGCCAATTTTCACATGAGTTCCCAGATCTTTTAGACAAGACAGCCATATTAACCCATCTGTGCAGTGAACACACATATACACACCAGTGATGAAACACACACAGTGTGACAGTATGCAGCCATTGCTGCTCAAGGGCCCAACAGTGGTGGCTCAGCAAGCTGCCCCCTTTTTTATGATTGCATTTACCCCCAGCAGCTGTGCTGTTTTTGGACAATGGCAGGGCCTAACAGACCTCAGTATTGTGGCATGGGGTACTTTTTGTGTTGCCAGCACTAGTCATGGGATCCTTCCTGGGTTAAACCTCACAATCATTGGAGACACAATCATTGGGTAGCCCATTCCTTTTATTCAAAAGTACTGAGTAACATATACAGCGATATAACAGCACATCCCTCACAAAGAGACTTTACAATCCAAACACATCGTGCTTACATACGACCAATCTGCACAAACCCAGAATACTGAAGTCCAACGTGCAAATGTCTTACATTGAACAACCCGTGGGGTTTTACATAGGCGTTTTCCACAGCCCCCACCCATTTAACCCCCCCTCGAAGAGGACCAAACAGAACCGCGTTATTTACAGGTTACGCGCAGGATCTAGAAGAAAAACGACCGTTTCGGACGAACCCG
Organism: Salminus brasiliensis; assembly: GCF_030463535.1. Lineage (NCBI taxonomy): Eukaryota > Metazoa > Chordata > Actinopteri > Characiformes > Bryconidae > Salminus > Salminus brasiliensis. Next base: position 37,126,654 of record NC_132883.1, on the reverse strand, counting down.
ACGAGACCGGCTAAGCAAAGTAGCACAAGTATATAATACTCAGGGAAATGAGACTCGCTTGGTCCTGACAGGACATCGAATCAACGTGTTCGAAGACGAAGGCAGACTGGGTCACACCAGCTGCGCCTATTTACAGCCACTATGTACAGTTTTGCTGGAAGAAGGTGAAGAAGGTGTCCCGGCTGAACTACCAGGGCCTCCACACGAGGGCGCCAGAGATCGGTGCGCCGACTCTCGACTGACTTTCGCCTCTGGAGACGCTAGCCTGGAGGCTGCGGAGGCGCTGCTGCTGCTGCTGCTGCTGCTGGGTCTGCGGGGCCGCGGGGCTGCTGTGGCCGCTGCAGTGCTGGCACGACGGGCTGGCGGAGAGCATCGCCCGCTGCATGAACTCGGTCACCCGGAGACCTGCCTCTCGGTCCAGGCCGGTGTGCGGGAGGAGCGCCGAGACGCGCTGAAGACAGGCTTTATAGCCTTCTTTGTAGCTGTCTTTATCATCTGAGGAGAGACAAATAGCAAATGCTGCTTAGATTCTGATGTTAAATGTTTTATTCATTTATTACTTACTACTATTAAACTAATGTTCAATGCACGCATTAAATAATATTCTTATATCTAGAATATTGGATGTACCTTTTTTCGGAGTGTCTGGGATATCAGTCAGGAATCTGACGGTCATTTCCAGAATATCAGCTTTCTCCAGCTTGGAATAGCGACATTTCTGCAAGAAAACGAAGTAACCGTGAGCTGAAATCGAAAACTACGTTTCCCACAATCCACAGCAGACTGAAAAGGTGTTTGGCTGCGTTCAAAACCGCACACTCTAATACTAGTGTGTCCAAATAGTGCACAAGCATCCGCGGTGTGTGGTTTAGGACGCAGCCTTTGTTAATAAATAAAGAACAGGAATCAGCTCAAACTCTCAACTCACCTCTTTTCCCACCAAGGGGAGAATGAGGGTCTTCAGCTGGTGCAGGCTGTCGTTGATTCGCGCTCGCCTTCTCTTCTCTACCAGCGGTTTGAGGGTCTTTCTCAGCTCGAGCGCCTCTTTCCTCATGGCGACAGTGCTGGGCGCGTGGGGAGTCATGTTGAGTTCGCAGCGGTTGAAGCTTGTGCCGGTGAAGCTGCTGCGCGCGCCTTATATCCGTGCAGAGCGCGTCTCGCGCCGCCCACCACGCGCTCGGGGGCGCTGAAGTTTGGGCGAGAACAATAGAGGTAGCGTTTGAAGTCTGTACACGTCACCGGTTTGCAAGCGTGCTTTTGAAATTGGCGTTAGAGTGAACCGCTTTTATGACTAATGCGTTAATTCGGTTTAGTTTAGTTAAGTGAATTGTAATAGTTTTATTTATTGTATGTTGTTTGTTTTAACGCACGTGCTATTTAGACATTTTCCAGAGTAAACAGTAAAAGTTAGACGATTTTTAAGCCTTGTTTTTTATTCCATTGTATTTTATCTTTTTTTTTTAATAAAACAATTATCATAAACACTTCAGATCTCCACAGTTTAGGGTTTTGTGTTACAGTGCACTGATTTGTGTGCTTTTAAACCAGTAGAAATATGCGTTATAATATGCTTTCCAATCTCCAAAAAAAATTTTCATTTTCTTTGTCTTCATATTTCCAAGCTCTTTGTCTCATTGCAAACCATTTAGACCCCAAATCTTACCAATGTGTGTCCTCTATGCTTGAACTGAGCTATTTGAGTTATTTAAACGTTATACGTTTTAATATAAATAACATAAATAACAAATCAATTTTAAATATATATAATCTTTACATTTTCCTGTACTGGGGAAGATGGGGGGGGGGGGGGGGGCAAGAAAAAAAGGAGGGAAAGCCACTGAAAGGGCTTTGAAAGATGGGGGTGTTATCCAACTTTACGGTGGGATTGTAGGGAGGGGGGATGTTTGCACGCGCATCTATAATTTAAATTAAAAGCACAGATCCCCAAGCCACGCTACGTTTGAACCAACATCTGCTTGCAAACGTCGATCAACAATAGTTTCAATAGTTTCTCTGACGTGTGTGTATGACGACGTTCAGGGATCGTTCACCTGCAGCCGTGGTGCGCGCGCGCGGTGAGGGGGAGAAGGCGTGGGGGATGCTGGCGAAGTGTGTGTGTGTGTGTGTGTGTGTGTGTGTATGGGGGGGGAAGCTTTCTTTTTGCACTAGACATACTCTCATATCTGTCACGAACAGACTGCGTCATTTGAATGCATTAGGATTGCATTTGCGTGGGAAGAAAAGGCGCGTTTCGATGTTGGTGCGTTTTGGGTGCTTGGGATTTTACGCACGACGCACACAGCAAACTGGAGCGTCGTTCGATGTAAAAGATAAAAGATGAGGGAAGGGGTGGTCTGAAGGGTCTGTTGATGAAAAGCACTGCCTTTGTGCACCTGTGTTGCGTTGCTTTGTTCACTATGATGGAAGGAACCACTTGCTGGGTCTCATCTAAAGTACATCATTTAGTTTGTCTGAATTAAGGAGAAGATCTTTTTTGTTTTTACAGACGTTTCAGCCTCGTTAAGGATTAAGATGGATATGGCATCGGTGGGGAGCTAAGAGGAGTTGCGGTGTGTGTGTGTGTGTGGGGGGGGGGGGGGGTGAAATGGAAAACCGTCACATATTTTCAGTTCTGGTCCCCAGTGGCCCCAGTGGGATCCACGCGTCCAGCACGCGCCACGGGCCCACCAGATGGCCTCCTCCGTGTTCAACACCCCCCTCTACCCTCCCCTCCCACCTCCGCGTGCCCGTCGTCTCACGAAGTTTTTTGTGCACGTATAGTTCTTCAGTTTTTTTTTTTTTTTCCTTTTCAAAAAAAATATTTGGCGTCATCTGAGGCATTGGGTTTCAGACGAGGAGACAAAAGCAGAGGCGCTTTGCGTTTGGGTTGGGGGGCTTTTGCGCAACGCGATTGGCTGGGAATGTTTATGAGGAGGAATGGGGGAATATGAGATTGGCGTCGCGTGTGCGTCATTAGCAAGCTTTGGAAGCAGATGTTGTTTGGAGAATTGAAAGAGGGGGATTTATATTGAAATAATGATAAAGATTCTCAGATTTGGGGTGAATAGGGACATTTCTGGTTCTTTCCAGTTTGCTAGATCCAAAACGAGTGTAAACACATATGGGATAGAAATAAGAAATAAGAACCTAGAAATTGCTGTAATTTCTGCAAGTAAGCCACAAAATATCCAATATATTTGATTAAAAATAAGTAGAAACATCTAAAGAATGCCATCATACTCCAATATTAATAACATCATATTTGCTCTTAATTCTGTAGATATTGAACACATTTAACCCTTTATAGAGCGAATGCATTGTGTACATGCATCTAGAAGCGTTTCTTTGTCGTATTGGTTGAGAAGGGCACTCCTACAATTGACCTTTTTTAGAGGACATGAATCCATGGACAATGGACCTTGAAGACAGTAAGGCTTGTATATATGGATATCTGCACTAAGAGACCCATTGCTTAAAGTATTTTCTTTAATTATCTGCTATTTTAAATATCTCTAAATGTTTTTATTTGCTTATAAAAAGCAACACGTCTCCAAGCTTGCAGTAGCACCGCTAGGAGGCGACAGGCTAGCTCGCCTCCTACGAGCCAGCAGAAGCGCGTAACAGATCCTCCCCGCACGCGCCCCCAAAGCTCCCCAAGGGGCCCGTAATGACCGAGAACCGTGAGAGCGAGAACTTTTTTTTTTTTTGTGGAGATGAACGGCGTTCGGTTGGGCCTCTCTTTTGTCCTCTAAAGCTCTGATTAGCGTGGGGTGACCCATCTGCGCGCGCCGAACGGGACAGGCAGCTTTTGTTCAAGGTTTCTGCTGTATGTTGAGAAGGTCCATACAAGTATAGCGCACACACACAGCAGGACAGCATGTAGCCTAGCTGCAGGACTGTATGGATTCAACAAAGAAGATTCCAGAAGCTCGTCTCCTCAAGCCCTTATCAGTGCATAGCTTCTTCTACTGGTTTCCATCAAAATAAAGGTTCCAAAAAGGTTCTGGACATGGACGCATGGTTACATGAAAGTATTACATTGGTGAAGGACTTTATTTTCCACTACGTGGAGCTGGATTTAACTAAATAAAGGTTTTCAAACTCATATGTGAAATCCACTGGTCTTTAGGGAACCATAAGTGGTTATGCTCCAGACACTTGGCTCCAGAGAACCCCTTGGCTCAGTGCCTTTGCTTGAATGGCACTCGGCACTCTTTCAAATATAGGCGTTTCGAAGGGTTTCTTGGAGTGATGCTACAGAAGGACCATGAATGATTCCCTAAAGAACATTTTTAAGAGATGTGTGATTGGTAAAGATTCTTTTTTTATCAAGTGTAGGTTCTTCAAAGCTTTGAAAGGTTCTTCACAAACACATCTGTATTATAAAATATGGCACCAAATGCCACTCTTACCTTGAAGCAATTGTGCAAATTGGCTTCAAAATCAGTGGTTTTAGTAAAACCTCTTTTTGTTATATGTAAATAAGACCCACACCGTCCCCCATCGCTGAGAGGAAAATGCTTTGGAACAACTCAAAAACCACCAAGGTACAGACATTTACTGGAAGCTGCTGGACCACCAGCAAAAGTTTTACTTTGCCCCGGACCAAAACGATGCCATACAGGAAGACGCCCCAGCTCTAAACCATAAGTGGCTTGACAAAAGCTAACCACATGAACAAAGAAAAAGTCTTCTGGAGGCAAATAGTTATGATCAGAAGGGACAAAGATGTTTAGAGGAGTAAAGATCATCAAGAGACAATCATCCCCAAGAACACTGCACCAGCTGTTAAGCATGGTGGTGGGAGCATTATGCTCGGGGGCTGTTTTGCTGCAGGTGGAACTGGTACAATACTCATAGTAGATGGAATGACGAAGAAGAAAGACTGCTACTAATTCTTTGGCATCATTTCAAACCAGCAGCTAGACGGTTGAAACTTTGAGATAAATGGGAGTTCCAACGGGACAATGAGCCCAAACACATATCGAAGGTGGTTGAGGAATGGATAAAGCCGGCTACCATAGAGCTTTGGGAACCGCCTTACCAAAGTGCTGACCTCCACCATATTGGAGATATGTGGACTGTGCCAGGGACTAGCACAACTAGCAAATTTCATTTAACTCCACAAAGAAGAATTCTACCAAAAGTATATAGTCAAGGTGCAATCTGCTAAGTGGCACCTAATTGTGCAAGTAGTGCACAATTTGTACTTTGCAAGTACTTGCACAATTGCACTGTGCAATAGTGCAAGTACTAAATTCTCTGCTGCTCCACCTCCCACTTTACAGGACTCAAAAGATCTGCTGTAACGTCCTGGTGTCAGATATCACAGGGCACCTTCAGAGATTGGCTTGCAGCATGCCAACAGCATATTTGTCAGTTGGCCCTATTGTTTTGGCTCATATATACATATATTTTTTACTTTGTGGGAAAAGTGACAAAATAGGACAGCAGTATATTTAACACAGGGGAAGAGGAAAGGGGTTCACAAAGGAACACAGCAGGGGCTTGGTTTGGAGGTCAGTTAAAGCAAGCATTGAAATCCCCCCCCCCCCCCCCACAGCAGTGTTTCTCAAGTTCAAGTTTCAAGTATCAAGTTTATTTGTCATCTGCACAACATGTCAGGACATTTATGCATTGAAATGCTTGTGGTGAGGCTCGGGTTTATGATCTACAGGAGGACAAACTGTATATAAACTAAACATATTAAAAATAAAGTTATATAAAAAAGTATTGTAAATAAATACAGAATATACAAAGACAGAAGGGATTTACATGTACATGTGGGACAGGTATAGTCTGTTGTATAAAGTGACTTAGTAATGTTGCCCATAGCAGTGATATATATATAGTATTAATAATAAAGTGACCGAGTGCAGTGGTGTTGGTGAAAGGTTCACATCTTGTTCAGGAACCTGATGGCTTGTGGGTAGAAACTGTTCATTAGCCGGTTTGTTCTGGCCTAGATGCTGCGGTGCCTCCAGCCTGATGGCAGTAAGGTGAACAGGCCGTGTGCTGGGTGGCTACAGTCCATCAGTCCAACCCTGGTTCTGGAGGCACTATTTGAGCAGGTTGTGAACGACCTGATTAGTTGAATCAGGTGTGTTGGTTTGCTGGAAAGCACTAAAATGCGCAGGGCAGGGTGCCTCCAGGACCAGGGTTGAGAGAAATGGTTTTACAGGGCACATTTCATAAAAAAATTTGTTGTTACATTTTTTTCAATTACAAGTAATTTTTGGATGTTACATGTAAACACTATAAAAAGCATATGGATCAGCCCACATATGGATTTTTTAATCAGCTATTTTAAATATTTTTTTATATTTACAGTACAAATCAAAAGTTTCGATACAAACTCTCATCAGAAAAGGATGACCAAGAGTTACCTCTGTAGCACAGGATAAGTTCAACAGCCTCAGAGTATTTTGGTTTGTTTAACACTTTTACTTTTACTAACGCTTACAACATGATTCTTACAACATGATTCCTTGTGTGTCCCTTCATAGTCTGGATGACTTCAGTATTAATTTACAATGTTTTTTTTTTACATTGTAAAATAATAAAAACATTGAACGAGAAGGTGTGTCCAAACTTTGGACTGGTACTGTATATAAACATTTATACAACAGTTTGTATTTGAGACGTAAGCTGATGAATGACAGTGAAACTAAACAGACTAAGACAAGAAGACACAATAACAAAAAGTGTGTAATTAGTTGGTCTGTGTAAGAAGCTGGAAGAGGAACGTCAGGCTGTGCAGTGAGTATACAGTGAGGGTTGTTTATGTGACGTAGCAAATAGCTGCTTGTTAAGGAACTATAACTTTGCTGTAGGAAATGTTATCATAATAGCATCAAAAATACCACATTTACGGCTCAATTTAGTTATTTCATACTTTATTTATTTATTACGGCATAATTACAGCCAATCAAATCTGAGCTCAATACTAACACAGGAGGGAAAACTTTTAATATACCAAGATCCTAAAGCTTTAATTCTTTTGGGGTTCCTGTGAAATTAAACCTCTTGACCGTTCATGAGACAGGAAACTGTCCTTTTTGTTAGCAGCTAGTTGTTATATCTCATTACTGTGGCCTTACAATCCATACAAGGACCACCAGACATCAGCCAGTAATATTAGAGCAATAAGTGAAGTGTGTTTCAGACCTGTAGGCCAATTAGCAGACAAAATGAGATATGAAAAGGAAAGTAAAATGTATGTATTGGTAATGATTTGGTCTTTGTGCAGTGACAGTTGTTTCTGTTAACGTCTCATCATGTAGTGTGCTTTACATTTATCAAACATGATGTACCATGAAGTTCATTTGTACTGTTTTTTTTTTTGCCAGTGATTTGGTTGCATTCAGTGACAAGTGAGTTCAGAATGTTGGATGATCACCACCTCACCTCATCCTCATCTCCCTAAGTATTGGATGGAGCACCATTATTCCAGAAAACACAATTCTAAACAGCTCAATGGGGGCTTTATACCCCTCTAACCCATACCTGACATTAGGTTCATAGGTTAATCTGCTCCAGAGAGTCATATTCTTTGGTAAATTCCTCTCCACAAGTACTAGACAACCTGTGTGCATCTCCAAGTAGCCAAATACATTTATTAGAAGGGGTGTCCATAATCATTATGCATATTCTGAAACAATGTTTAACCTACTATGGACCTTGTTTTTCCTCTTGGTCTTCTCAATCAAAACCTTGGATCTTCTTCACCTAATACATTTAAGACTATGTCATAGGAATTCATGAATACTGCTATATGTTCTTAATTCTTCTTCTTTTTCTTTCATTCTTTCCAACTTATAACATCTTTCCATACCTCTGTTTGCCATTGCCTCACATTCTGTATTCTCAGACCCCCTGAACCATAATCCTGTGTCAGCTTTGTAACTGGATTTTGGAGGCACGCTGTATCAGATGTAGTGGGGGAGGGGTGATGTCTGCTATCTTATGGATGCAATAGGCTTACATTCAACAAAGAAGCCATTCAGTACATTTTACTCTGGAAACGTACAGAAACCAAGAAAACTGCCTTTGTTATGAACAGTATTGATATTTTCATTTGAAAGGCCATTTCACATCCATGACATAACAAATTTCATGAACATAAAAAGATAAAGTTGCATGCGACAATCAAATAAAACAACAAAAGAACAACAAATTAAGGGAGAAAAGGAGGCAAGAAAAGAAAGAGAAAATCAAGACAAAGATAAGACAAAGGAAACAAATGGAAAAAATGGAAAAATAGATACAAGGGTGCTATCTTGAGAAAAGCAAGATGTTGGTAGGGTAAACCACATGGGTGAAATGCTTAATAAATATCATAAAGTTAATAAAACAGTGATATTGTATATGTACAATAAATAGCAGTGGACCAAGGATGGAACCTTGGGGAGCCTCCCAATAGAAACAAATGATTGACTGGTCCCGTGTCGCAGGTGAGCCTTAATGGGGTGACACAAGGAGTCAAAAGCTGCTCCCAGTTGCAGTACAATGAAAAGTGTCTTACAGTCTGTAGGATTTAGTAAATTATTAATAACTATGAACAGGCCTGTTTAGGAGCAGTGTATATGCTAAAATCCAGGCTCATTCAGCCAAACAAGGATGTCTGGAGGCAGTAAATAGATGGATCAAGTGGAGTCAATGAGGGTTGGAGGCAAGGTCTGCAAGAAGGTAGATCTTCAAAAGTAGTATTTTTAAACACACCTATTATTAGCTTCCAACAGGGATTGTATGCAAAATTAAAATGTAGATGACTTGTTTCTTCAGTAGCATTTAGTTTAATTTTGTTTTGCAATAGACATTTCAACTGCTAAATGGATACATTATGTTTGCATTGCAACATTGTGGACAATATAGGTTTCCAATATTTCATACCAGTGTGTATTTTATACCGTACCATTGGATTTCAATTTTGTGAAATGAGTACATGTAGTATTCAATAAATCAGTAGTTGTGAAAGTGGTGTAAAGGTTCTTTATTGCGGTGTCAGGAGAGAAAAGCCTGGACTGGGATAACCAGCTGCTGTTCCCCACCCCCATCAAAGCAGGGGGCTGTCAGACGCTTGGTGTTTGGCTAGTGGACAAGCTTGGGTATGGTAGAGTTTTTATTATTACTGGAACAGAGAGAGACACGTTTCCTTTGAACAAACTCTAAAATTCTACATTCATAACCAAAAGATCAAACATGCAGATAATGTAGAGCAGGGCATGCAATCCAATAAGTATACAAATTTAATATTGCATGGAGTTCTTTAAACTCATTCTTTAAACTCATGCATTGCACATTAGAAGGTTCAATTGGGAACATAAAGTGGTGCTTCTATGGCATTGCTTCAAATAACATTTTTGGTACTTTTATGTTAAAGAGCTTAGCCTACAGCATACATTTTACACACTCTGAACATTAACATGCATGCCATTCCAGTTTCAGGCTTTTAATGATTATATAATATGAAAAACATATGATAAAGTTAGAACATCCAATGAAAACCTTTTTTTTATATATATCTTATTTAAACATATGGGCATTTGGTCTTCACTTAGACTTCACACTAGTGAGAGCTGAATGTAATATAACTAAACATAAAAACGATGAAATATCTTTTGTAAAATGTAATTAATAAAAATAATATTTTCCTGTGAGGAACAAAAGTTAGGACACCCCCACATTTCGTACTACTTGAAATGCCTAAACTTAGAATCAGGTGCACCACATTAGCTGCAGATGATTGTCAGTCATCATTAGAGGGGCTTTTTGAGGATGCTGTCTCATTTAGACCACCAACATTTAGTTTGGTTTACTGTTGATTGTTAAAGAGCTTTCTGAGACCTTCTGAGAGAAGGTTGTAGATGCATATGAGTTTGGGAAGGGTTTTAAAAAGATCTCAAAACACTTAGAAATCAGTCGTTCCACTGTCCACTGAGTAATTTGCAAGTGCAACAACTGCCAACATGGCCAGGTCAGGCTATCTTAGCAAGTTCAGTCCAACAGCAGATCACAACATGCGGAAAGAAGTCTTCAACAATCCTAAAATGTCATTACAGGATCTACAGGTAGTTCCTGCCACAGTTCAGCATCTACCATCAGAAAGAGACCACACATTTTTGCTGTTCATGGGAGTTGTGCAAGGAGGGAAATTGCTGTAACATCAAAAACATCAGAACAAAACTTCCAGACTTCCTAGACCAAGACCAGGACATCTGGAACAATGTGCTTTGGACAAATGAATCCAAAGTTGAATTATTTGGACAACGCATTTGAACACAAGAACTCTTATCAACTGTGAAGTATGGAGATGAAAATGTTATGGTTTAGAGCTGATTTTCTTCAGTAGGGCCTGGAGAGCTCTCCAACATAGAATCATCTAGGAATTCTTTGTTGTATCAGAGTGGGCTTGGAGAAAATGTGAGACCATCTTTGAAACGTTGCACAGCTGAAAGAACTCTGCACAGAGGAGTAGGAAAAACTTTCTCCCAGTGATATCAGAGACTGGAAGATCCTTATAGGAAATGTCAACTACTATTATTTCAGCCAAGGGGGGAAATACCAGCTATTAGGGCATACTCACAAGAAAAAAATCATTTCCATTAATTACATTTTACCTTTTTTTAATTTTTAAAAGCCATTTTTCAGTTTAATTGGTTTAGTTACAATACCTCTATCTCTTAATATTGTTTAAACCATCGACCTGGTTTAAGGTTATGCTAAAGAATTCTGAGGTTCTTCTTCATTGTTACATCCACTTCCATCCAAGATGCCTCAAGTCTACTCCTCCTAACATACGCTATATGTCCAAATGGCTGTAGACACCCCTTTTAATCAATGCATTCAGCTACTTTTTGCAGCACCAATTGCTGACACAGATGTGCAAATGCATACACACACACACAGCTTGTGTAGCAGCTGAGTATTGCCAATAAATTGCCAATCCTACTGGCACCATGCCTAATGTCAGGCGTGGGTTAGAGGGCTATAAAGTTTTCCAGTATTGTGCTGTCGAGCAGGGGAACTGTGTTATCTGGAATGATGGTGGTGCTCTATCCAACACTTTTAGGATGAGTTAGGGAGTTGGGGATGAGGTGGAGTGGTGATCGTTCACCATGCTGACCTCACTAAAGCCTTTGTTGCAAATTCTTACAGAAAGGCTCCAAAAGTAGAGACAGTATAGCCATCTCTGTAATTAAAATGTACACACTGCTACTATATTACATAAAATGCATTTCTTTTAATGTATCAATCCACCATTCTCCCCATATTTTAAAGGTGCACTGTACAGCGAAATGGGTCCTCCGCATTTAACCCATCTGTGGTAGTGAACACACACACACACACACACACACACACACACACACACACACACACACACACACACACACACACACACACACAGCCAACTCCAGCACCCAGGGAGCAGAGAGGGTAAAGGGCCTTGCTCAAGGGCCCAACAGTGGCAGCTTGCCAAGCCTGGGAATCGAACCCACAACCTTGTTATCGATATTTCCGCGCTCTAATCGCTGAGCCGCCACTGCCCCTATGCATACAGCATGAGCAATGTCAAGTTAGGTCAAGCCACATTTTTGTGTAGTGCTTTTTACAATCTGATACTGTCCCAAAGCAACTTTACAGAAATCTGGAAAAAAGAAGAAATGTCACTGGCAACTATGGCAAGGTACAAAGTCCCTTAAAGCTGGAGAAAGACTTAAAGACTGACTCTTCAAACTGGAGACAACCTCAAGACTTACAGGGGATAGGCCGACCCTCTTCTGGAGAATAAATTACTAATAAATGGTATAGTATAAGCTTATTAGTCTATTGTAATGCATGTGTGTACTAATGTGTTCATTGATGTGCTCAGCAGTAGTAATAGTTCTAATAATGATGAATCAATGCTGGTACATCAGGATGACACAGAGATGTAGCTTGAAAGTGTGGTGGACAGGCTTTGCATCTTCTTTATATAATTATGTACAGTTCCCACTCCCTAGCTAGAGCTCCAGTGTCACATAATTCTACAAGGGGTAAAGACTTGCAGGAGAACTTGGAGGAGTTTCTATGGCCACACCATAGAAAGCAAAGAAAGCAAGCAATTGTGCTCTCTGGGACTTCCATATATGATTGGCTGTGGGGGGATTAAACCAGAGATCTCCCTTATAGAACCAGCAGTTAGATGACTGCCCCACCCAGGAGCCCTCATTTTCTTGACAAAGGCAAAAACAATAGCCATGGTAGTCCTACACTCAATGGTTCTTTAAGCAATGCCATGGAGGAACATTTTGATTACAATAAAGAACATTTTGTTTACATAGAGGATTTTTTGATTACATAAAGAACCAAGTTTAAATAGAGTTATGCATGTGTGAAGAACCTTTAAATTGGTTTCATCAAATAAATGCTTTAAAAGTTTATTCACATTCACACATTATTTTCCATCTATTTTACAAACCTGGTTCTATATGAGACCAAACATGGTTATTTTATGGCAGTGCTTAAAGAAACACTTGAAGCACCTTCATTTTTAAGAGTGTAGAATTCATCATTTACTGAATGGTGTTACCATATGGCATCAATCGCTCCTCTTTTGTTGTTTGATCCAATATATGTGTTCTTCGGTTTTACACACGATGGCCAATTAATATTCACTACAGCATTTTATACAGTATTACATTTTTTGAACTTTTGATGAAAGTTAGTACCAGCTGATATTTTATCAATTTTATATAAAATGATTAAATGTAATTGCTGTTATGTGGCACCTCCATACACATGGCACTGCAATCTCCAATATAATGGGAGTCATGTTAAATATTGCACATTCTGCCTCTGTGTAAGAGTATATGTCGCTGCTGTCCAATGAAAGACATGTATCTCCATTTTTGCCCATTTGTAGTTTTCTAAAATCCAAAAATGGTTTGAACTCTGTAGCCGCTCTGTACTCTGTGATGCTGAATAGACCAATAAAAACTACTTGGAATAAACAAAAGTTAAGATAATTGTTGCCTTCTCCTTTAAAGTCACCATTTTGGAGATTAAAGTTTTTTGTTGGACAGTTTTTCGTTATGGTTTCTGTGTTCCTAAACCATGTATGTTGTATGTATTGTTATTATTAGGCCATTAAGCATGAAAATGATTTTTTATGATGAATGTGACTTTATATAGCTTATTCTCGTTCTAGCTTTTTGGATGGTGGTCAGTCCAGTCCCGTAAATGACCATAAAACAAATAAACGTTTGAGTTTTATGTGTAAATCTAATTGCCACACGATTGTCAAAGCCAGGAAGGCACAGCTGTTTTCAACGCGTATTAATCCTCAGCACATTTCGTATTAGTCTACTGTGACGTAACAAACGACGCCGAACTGCAACAATGGAACCTGAAAGCATTAACCGCTTTGATCTTTTTGTTTTGCACTATTCTAATAGCGGTCTTCGAGAAAACTCTCTTTGTAGTTGGGGGTGCGTTGGTGGGGGGGGGGGGGTTCTCAGCCAAACTTCCCGCGTAAACTGATGGATCATTCTCTATTGACCATTCTGAGTGGTATACATTAGTTTCGATATCCAGATCTATTCACGGCTTTCACGCACGTTTTTTTCGTTTTTTTTTGTGTGGTTATACGTCACAATGAAAATCCATATTATAATTATGTCATTTTTTATGTATTTTTTTTTCAAATGTCTATATTGCATTGCCTCTGTTACTGGTTCCTGGTTCATCAGTTACTTGAAGGAAACACCACCCACAACAAGTTTCAACGTTCATTAGCGTTTATTTTGTCGTTTTCAGCGTCACAATAACTTATCATCACGTCACAATCAAAACGTTCAACACACAGTGTTTACTGCTCCTTTGCACAGACCAAATATACAAAAGTCAATCGTGCAAACCTCACCAAAAATACATTATAACCCTTGGGGTTTACAATTGTGTTGTTTACAACCCATTTTCCTTGAAACCCCGGAGAGGATTGCATCAAGTCACTTACATGGTACCATCTATAGACCCATGCATGATCTGTGCTCATGGGCTTATTTCACCCATTATTTGTTCAGTACAGCCAAGCCTTTCAGCAAAATACAGCCAACAATACACACCTCGAGGTAATCTCTCTAACAGGCTTCACATACTTGTGCTGTAGTCTATACTAAGAACATCAAAGTCAAAAAGTTAAATGAATCGAGTCTTTCAGCTGGGCTCCAGTCTACCAGGGTCTCCACATGTTGCTGGTGAGGGCCTGTGGAGCGGGCTGAGGGCGGCTGGAGCTGGGCGCAGGAGCTGCGCTAGCCTGGAGGCTGCGGAGGCGCTGCTGGTGCTGCTGCTGCTGCTGGGTCTGCGGGGCCGCGGGGCTGCTGTGGCCGCTGCAGTGCTGGCACGACGGGCTGGCGGAGAGCATCGCCCGCTGCATGAACTCGGTCACCCGGAGACCTGCCTCTCGGTCCAGGCCGGTGTGCGGGAGGAGCGCCGAGACGCGCTGAAGACAGGCTTTATAGCCTTCTTTGTAGCTGTCTTTAACTGGAGAGGAGGAGGATGGAAGATCTCGGAGAAATCTCACGGTCATTTCGAGAACATCTGCTTTCTCGAGCTTTGAATAGCGTGAGGTCTGCAAATATAGGAAAGAAGCTGTTAGATCTCCATTCCGACCCAATGAATCCATGAACTTCTACAAACGCGTGCAAACGCATGACTTTCTGATCTTAAAGCTGGTCTACTTACATCTTTGCCCACCAGAGGAACAATGAGCGCCTTCAGCTTGTTGAGGCTGTCGTTGATGCGAGCGCGCCTTCTTTTCTCCATTAGTGGTTTGAGAGTCTGCGAAACAGAAGCAAAACAACGATTAGACTCTGTGCAAAAGCAAAGCTTTAAGCCGTTGTAAGTAAGGATCTCTGGTTCTGTAAAACGGTCCTCACCTTTCTCAGTTCGTTGGCCTCTTTTCTCTGGGCCACCGTCATTGGCGAGCTGTATGAGTGGCTGGAGGTGCTGAGAATGCTGGGAGTCATGATTGGACCTTGGTCTGGCTGTGTGCTCGTAGGATGCACAAGTGCGCTTTGTGGCTGGAGTGCCCGAGCTGTGGCTTTTATGGGGGTCTCCGGCTTGGAGGGAGCGTTGCTTTGCTTCCTCCCACCCGTATCCAGGCCCACTCGTGCGCAGGGATTGGCTGGCGGTCTCCGCTCCTGCGCCAGGATTGGTTATTCGCAAGCTGTCCGCGCGCAAAACGCTGGAATACGGGTGGGGTGTGAAAACGCTTCGTGTGTATTCCCACTGGAGGTCAACGACCATCTGTTGAGTGATGTTTGAGTTTATTCAGGACTGCTGGCACGCGCCGTGCCTGATTCTTTGGACTACATTGGACTACTATAGTCCAGGCTACAGGCTACGAGCGATGAAATAAAAGGCAAATTCCACCAATTTTTCAAAGTTTCTACAAAATACAATGGTGATCAATGTAAACAAACTTAGTGGTCTGGTGTTAATTGGTGTATTGTAGAAAGACATGACTAATTCATGATTATTTACAATGGTGGTGATAGTAATGGGGATAGTGATGTCTGCAACACAAATATATTTTATTTATCATTAAAAGTTATTATAGGTCATATTTATTCATCTTCAATACCACCAGCATACCTACACGAGTCTTCTGGCTTTTATACGTATGGTTAATAATGGTGCCTTAGTTTAATGTTGCATGACGCTTCTCAGACCTCTGGTTCCTTTCACCATCACTATGAACAATCCTGGCAATTTCACCAGAAAGGAGCATTTCACATCAAAACTTTCAGGATGACTTTGTGTAGATCGTAATCTTTAAACTATGTACAAATTTTGGATTTCTCCTTTAAGACGCTTAATGATACATGTATGTGGTTGGTGTGGCGCAACAGATAACACCACTACCTGCCACTGAGTTACCACACTATGTGGGAGGCTGGGGTTCGAATCCCGGTCTGGGTGATTGTGCTGCGCTACATCGATAAGAGTCCTTGGGCAAGACTCCTAACACTGCATTGGCCCTCCTCTGTAATACAGGTAACCTTGTAAGTCGCTCTGGATAAGAGCGTCTGCTAAATGCCATAAATGTAAATGCAAATAAATGTATGTTAAACGTGTGTACTCAGTACAGTTTCTATTGCTTTAATCATATTACGTATCATAATATGTCACAGTATATTGTGTATATCTTTCAATGTGTTTGTATGTGTATATAAATAACATATCTAAATACATAAATACATAATGCTTTCAGTTTAGTAGTCATTTATCATATAATTCATATGTAGGCCTATGGTTTCTACTGACTGGTCTACGGTTGTGTTGTAAGAGAAATGTGTTATTGTTAAGAAGTCATGTTATATATAAACAGACATTATGGGCCGTAGAGACACTTTAGCTGGTGCTTAGTGGTGTATAAAAACAGCAAAATGCTTCACATATATTGTTCTATAATATTCTATAACATGTGCAATTCAATAAAACAGAATAGCTGTTTTAATCTCCATACAGCCCTACCACCCAGTACGTCATGATGTCCCATAATACCTGAATCCACGCTGCTATAATAAACAATAGCTGAATAGCTCGATATGGCTGTAGAACAGAGCTGGGGGTGGTGTCAGGTTTCTCGATTTCCATGTAGCTATACCCAAGCCAAGCTAGGAGGCTGAACACACACACGCTTAAACTTTACAAACAGGGACTGGATGCAAACGAGGCTGTGTTTAATGACGTTCAGCTCCCATATGAACACCGGGGTCCAAACAAATGTGTGTGTGTGTGTGGGGGGGGGGGGGGGTGTTGGGGGAAGGGACCAGGGTCTACCGAACAACACAAAACTCAATATGCCCCAAGCCGAGTCTTAAAAGGCTAGCTTTGTGCAAGGAGAAGAGTTATGGCTATGCTTCTGTACTTTGGCGATTGTGCGCTTTGGTGCGTTTGGCGCATTTTTGCGCACAGTTCTGAAGCACATATTCACATATGAGCTGATTCTCTGAAGGCTTGTATGAACCAGTTGACTCAGAGCCCTCAATAGGTTTTGTCAAATGCAAATATGCAAGTCTCACGCGCTCGGCACGAGCCATGAAAAGTAACAGATGGACGTCTGTGACCTCGACCAAAGCGCGCCACCGTTACCATCACCACCATCACCACCACCCCCACAAATCTGTCCCGCCAAACCTTTTTGGAGTCCGGACTGTCTTATCAACATCATTATGTTTTTAGCTTACTATTTTTTTCTAAATGCTGTTGTAGCGTCCAAGCGGCATTAGCCAGCACTGGGGAGGGGATGGTGACGCACGAAGCTATGGCTTGTCTAGATGGCTTCTTTCTGCATAATCGCTCTATTACGAAGCCTTTTTAATCAAGCTTGGGTCTACACCTCTCTTTGTTACCAACTCTAGTGGCACATTTATTAAAACGTGGATTCATGCAGAACACGCCGCTATGTTGTTGCAAGTGGCCGTTATTACACTTATCTTTCAATTGTATAGAATCGTGTATGTATATAATCGTATATCTCAGTAATTATTAATACATAATAGTAATATATAAAAAAACTATAATATTCGTTTTAGCAGTACCCAAAAAACGCACAGGGGACAGCTTACAATTGGGTGGTTCGCGCTGTGCACGCGTCATGCCATTCACCAGTGGAGTGATTAAGCTGCAGCCTCTCCCTGCTCCACTCCTGGTGAAGGATAATTTCGGTTGAGTCTGTCTTTGTGTATATTTACGGCGTGGGGGTCCCATCTGTGCTCGCTTCAAAAAAGAGGACAGAATCTGAATCGAAGCTGCTGCGAATCTGAAGGAGTTAGATTACAGCTATTTCACAGATTCAGCCTTTTCCACATTTAGAGGAAATACATGGACTGCCTACATTAAACATGCAAGTTGTATTTCTTTCAAGAGGTCTAATCTTTCATTAGGTTCCCTTAGTCAGTTAGTTATCAATTATTTATTCAGTCTTCTTGAGCCTAAGGCCACCCCCAGTCACTACAGTATGAAAGTCTGGCTCACAATGCCTGAATCTGCTTGACTAGAGGTTGGCTAAATCTTTTGAATGCCACCGATTTTTAAACCAGTGAGCCCATAATGTTAAACAATAATTTAACCAGTGAAAAGTCAAGAAAGTAGTTGATGGTGGTTCGATGTGGAATGGTTCATTGTAGAAATATGTAATGCCAGATAGGAACTAAGGGGTTGCGATATCTACAACACAAATATCTGTTTTATGTTCAGTCAAACACAATCAATGACCCTATATGTCTCTTTGTTTTGTTTTGTTTTTTTTGTAATATTGATCACAGTAAAGTAGTGGAAAATCTGAAAAAAAAATTTGCCTTGGGGACTATCTGCCTTACAGCATGAATAAAAAAAGAAAAAAATATTATTTAAAAATATAAATTATAATATATATTAGTTTTAGGCCATAGCCTCATCTCCAAATGATTATAAAATGATGTCTCGGATATCAGGCAACATACTTCTAATGATTCCATATTATAAGGTTCTGTCAGGAAGCTTTCAGAGGCAATAAACGTCAGATCACCACCACTGTGAATTATTTTCCTTGAATGAACCATTCAATCATTGAAATCATTTTCAGAACTAATGACGTAATTCCCCTTAAAGTTACACAAGCCATTGCAAAGTTAAGCACTTACACCTTATTAACATCCACTAACTGGGTGAAAGATTCTGGAGTGGCCGTCACTTTGTCTAACATGAACCCCAAATAAAATCTTTGGTGGAATTTGAAAAAGGCAGTTGTATCACGTAAACCCAAGATTGTTAGCAAACTGAAGGCCACTGCCCAGGAGTAATGGGCGAAGATTCCTCAGAAATACTGCCAGAAGCTGATTCTCTGGCAACCTACAGAAGCTGATTCTCTGGCAAACAACCTAGGCCATGATGCTACCACCACCATGCTTGAAATTTGGCACAGCGTTCTTGTGGCCAAACAACCAATAATGATGTACTTCCCCTTAAAGTTAGAAGCTGATTCTCTGGCTATGACTCAAATTTGCAGCAGGTCATAACAGCAAAAGACTGCTCTACTAATATTAAAGAGGCTTGTCATAAAAGGGGTTGAATAATTCGGAGACTGCAGTCGTCATTAAAAGTGGCATTTTGTGTTGAATTTAAAGAAATCACAGTGTTGTATTAACTGTGTTGAGCTATTTAAATTGGTCAGCTGAAAATATGTACATTTTGCTAATAAACCTAATTTGCAATGGGGGTTGAGTGATTTCAGTTGCAACTGGAAACTGTGTTCTTTTTCTGGGATGAAATTAACCTACATGGTCAAAAACATTTAATTTCTAATATTTTGTTCAGTGGCCCAAGTTGCTCCTTGAACAGATGCTTTTGGTAGCCATCAACAGGCTTCTGGCAGAATTAGTAAACTTCAACTAAGTTGGTTGGTTTATTCCTGGCACAATTCACATATTTACACTCTATCCATTCCACAACCACCTTTAATGTGTGTTTCAGGTCATTGTCTAGATGGAACATTGTGTTCAACCACCTAGCTGATAATTTGAGTTTACACTGAAGGAGGTAGTCTTCCTTCTTCATTATTCTATTCACTTTGTGCAATGTACCAGTTCCATCAGCAGCAAAACAACCTAGGGCATGATGCTACCACGACCATGCTTACAATTTGGCACAGCGTTCTTGTGGCCAAACAACTCACATCTGTATCACATCTGACCATAAAGCCTTCCCTCCAGAAGGTTTTTTCTTTGTCTATGTTGTTAGCTGTAAAGTTTAGCCAAGCTTGAGGGTATTACTGTTGGAGTGGGGCTTATTCACATGACTACAGTGACTGGTGTTCAAGTAGCTTCCAATTCAGGCAGGTCTGTGCCTTGATATTTCTAGCATTGTTCTCAGCTGAGGGAGACAACCGAGGCACGATATTGATGATATTGGAAACTGCAGTTGCTCTGAAATTGCTCCAAGAGAGATTCTTAACTTGTGTAAATCTACGATCATTCTTCACAGATCTGCACAAAGCTCCTTGGACTTTTCCATTCTACTAGGTGCTTTTCAATCCAATCCAGTTTTTATATGGTCGTTCAACAAATATACATAACTATAAATGCACAACAAATAAGTATATTTAATTCTTGCATACAAGTGACTGTGTCAATGACTGCCTGGTGTCTGGAACCCATGAACATCACCAATTTTGCTCTATTGTACACTTGTACACGGGTGAAACGGCAATAAAAACTTTTTGACTTGATCTTCAGTTTTGTCTTCAGTAAACGAAACACTTCTTGGTTGAAATCAGGTGACTGGCACTTACAGATAGAATTAAAAATTTTCAATCTTTATTACAAATTGAGTTTATAATCAAAAATGTTAGGCTGTTTGCAATAAACCAATCAAACAATTACAATTTCAATAGCTCAACACAACTAAAATAACAAGTGCTTACTCCAAATTCAACAAAGAATGCCACTTTGCAGTCATAGAATTATTCAACCATCTAAATAGAATCCCCAATAAGAGCACATATTTACAAATCAGGTGGCAAAACAAGGGCATAATTAGTATTAGGTGTGTTTGAGATAAAACACATCAAATACCTGAACGGGCTAGGAGGTTTGTTGACTGTGACACGTTTGGTTGCATGTTAGAAATATGGCTGTATTGTGGTCAAAAGACTTGTCTAAATATGTCAGAGAAGTGATCACTGCCTTGCAGAAACAAGGAAAAGGATCCAAAGTCAAGAGAGCAAAGGTGCCAAATGTTCCTAGAGATACACATGGAGGCATTGTTTGTTAGTTCAAAGTTAAAGGAACACTGGCTTTGCAATATCTGGAGGAGGAAGAATGAAGCATACACTGAAAAGAACACCCTTTCTACAGTGAAGCATTGCAGTGGCTCAGTGATGCTCTGGGGTTGCTTTGCTTCCTCTGGCCCTGGAAACCTGTAGCATGTGGAGGTCATGATGGTTTTAATCAATTATCAGCAAATCCTAAGAAAAAACCTCATGGCTTCTGTGAGGAAGCTGAAGTTTGGGCGTCACTAGGCCTTCCAACAGGACAACTATCCCAAGCTTACCTCACCAAGTACACCCAGGCTTGGTTTCAGAAGATGTAATTGAAAAAGTCCTGGAAGGCTGTCACATTGTCTGGCATGAATGAAAGTTTTTGGTGGGATTTGATAAAGGTGGTTGCAGCTCGCAAACCCGAGAATATCAGTGAACTGGACACCATTGCCCATGATTTCTCAGGAACGCTACCAGAAGCTGATGTCTGGCTATGCATCACAATTGCAGCAGGTCAGAACAACAAAAGGGTTTTTCTAAATATTAAAGATGCTTGCCATGAAGGGGTTGAATAATCCTGAGACTGCAGTCATCAGTAAAAGTGGAATTTTCTGTTATATTTGGAGAAAACAAATTAAAATTATAATTGCTGTGTTGAGGTATTTAAATTCTTCTTGGTTTATTGTACACAACTGAAAGCTTGTAACTTTGCCTAACAAACCTTATTTGCAATGGAGGTTGAATAATTTTGATTGGAACTGTACATACATTCCATCTCTGCCTTAAGAAGCTCCAGAATTTCTTTTACAGTATGTGTAGGGCCATTATCCAGCTAGTGCCATCCTATCAAAATCTTAAAATTGGCAAAGAACCTTTATATCAAGTGAAAAGTTCTTTAAGCCTCACATCTTTTAATTTTTTTGCGTATAGTGTATATTGTCCTTTAAAGAAACTTTATAAAAAAAAGGGTTTAATATAACAATGAAATGGTTCTCTATCTGTTTGGTACTTTATTAAACCTCTTTTTTGCCATTCTTTGTTGTGATTACTCCTTACGTTTAAGGTTCTGTTGACCAAACATACACTTATTTAGCATATGTGTGTATTTTTTCAACCAGTTTGCCTCGGCTACACATACTTGTTAAGTAACATCACTAAAAAAACTGATTAAAATCAAAAGAGAGTGCTCACCAAAGCTTTAACATCTGTCAAACTGGTGGTGCAGATGCGATGTACAACATTTGCAGACAATTGTTGGCTGTTTATCACATTTCCAATTCCCAATAAGGGAATGTACATTTGCTGCAGAGCTTCCCAAGCTGAAACTAACGCTGTTTGCTGAGCATCTGTTACAGTGTTCATCTGTGATGTGGTGTAATGGTGTTTGGGTGGTAAAGACATGGACTGTATGGGTGTATGGCGTCCTATTCACGCCAAGCTAGCTCGTATGCGTACATGTGTGTGCGTGTGTTGAGGGTGGGGGATGGGGGACTACTTGTAAATCGAGAGTTTCATGATCATTTACAACAAAAGAAGTCGATCGAAGTTTTATTTTACGTTTATCACCGCGGATCTGACGACCCCAAAGAGGCAATAATCAATGAACGTTGTACATTTATATAGAATTATATTATATTTAATATTATAATTATATTTAACTATTTTTTAAGGTATCCCTCATTCCTGTTCTCTTACAGCCCTTTCTGTAGCTTGCTCTCAGCCAGTGTGGAATTTCTAACAACTCTAAATTGTGCCTATATCTAAGCAATTCATAGCATTTCATGGTGTTTTCCTGTCTCGTTAATTTGCAACCCAAACGAAGCTCAGGAGAGGATCAAGCCCTCTTGCGTTGCACCAAAACACGCGGTGTGAACGAAACTTGGTTTTAATTAAGGGTGGAGAAAAAGCCCCACGCCAAACACCAAGCCCAATACAGTGAACATCTGGCGAGGACACTTTACGCACAAACACTTCGCGCTGCGCTCTCGATGACGTGGAGCAATGCTGGACCCTTCTCCGCCAATAAGTGCTTCTCAGGACCAGAGCAGGACTTCGCTCTCCAGTCCGCTCAGCAGAACACTGGACGCGTAGCTTCAGACTAGTGTTATTATTGTTGTCAGTAAGTCTGATTTTAAAGTACGACCTTTACGTTTTGGGGTTTTGTTGTTTTTCGTTTTTCCACGTTTCGTTTTTTTTTTTCCTGTTCACCTTCACCTCGAGGTGGTCCTCGGTAATCTATGAGGGTCTTTGTCTTCGTGTATCGCGGTTTGCAGGTTCGCAGTCCTGCTCGCTCTTGAGCGCGTGCCTGACAGACACAAAAGGCGCGTTTTTTGAAACTCGTCAGCGGGGTCCCTGGGGGGCTCGCTCGCGCTGATATTGAGAGCACGAGAACGGCACGAGCCTAGGAGACAATAGAGCAGATGGCTTCTCAATTAGAATAAATTATAGAGACGAGAGGACAGCTAACTCGTGCTCGGTTCATTCTTAGGTGTAGTGCTAACTACTAAAACGGTGTTAAATAAGGATGTCTACTCTTAGGAAAAGTAAGAAAAACAACTAGCCAGGTTTAGAAATTGCTAGCCATTGTGTGGGAATTCAATAATCGCAGCTTTTATCGGCAACAAAATATTTATCAGGGAACAAAAAACATATAATATTATTTTTATTATTCCAAATGGTCCCATGATCCACTGTAATTGTCTTAAATGATAATACAGAAATAGCATATTGTATTGTGTTTGCATTGAGAAATAAATTGCTGGTGTAAGCACAGTGTTTTTACTAATATTTACTAATGTTTTGTTATAATGTTCATACAGGCTCAGCAGACGCGCTGCCTACAGGCTTACGGATTGATGGAGCAGGCTAAGGAAAAGTGGAGATGGTCCCCGCCCACAAAGCGCGTGCCCTCAGCTCATTTGCGCTCGAGCAAAAGGGCGCTCGATACAAGCGCACGCGCCTGATTCCTCTGTGCCACGCGGTTCCTATCAGTGCTGCAGGAGCGCTGCCGGGAGAAGAAGCACATGCTCGGTGAGTCCCATCAGATTCAGCAGTGTCTATATTTCATGATTTTCTGTGTGCATTTGTGCTCCAGTGTAAACCTGCATTAGCCAACGCTCTTAAAAGAAACTGTTCTCTGAGTGAAGACATTGAAAAAGCTTTTTTTGCTCTATGTGTGAGTGTGAAAACCCTTTCAATGGGCAAAATAACTACTTCTAATTTAAAGCATCTTCACAAAAAGTCACACCAAAAGTGTGTCTTCTATTACATTGCTCAAAGAAACCTTTGTAGCACCTCTATAAGTTTAAATGAAGAGTGTGTGTAAGCTTTGGCAAATTGTTCATTTATATTTGTATTTTCATGTTTGTAAGATTCACTAATGTTGTGTATCTACATTTACGTTGCCATTAACCTAGTTTGAGTGAATGCCAACCATTTGAAGCAGCAAATCGTTTTTACGGAGTAAAGTTATATACATTTTAGCCTAAAAGTACCAGAGATGTGATCACATGATCTGTAGAGCTACTAAATGACTGTAATTTGCATGGCTGCCTAAAACCTTTGTACAGTAGAGTATGTTTCCACAACTTATTCGCACATTACAATAACAATGGCTTTAATTAGGACTTCCAGGACTGAAGATCTTATTCAGTAATTTTATATATGGATTCATAGCAAACTGCCTATGAATAATTTACCAAATTATTCCACAAGGAGATTCATTGTTGGAAGAAACGAGGCAGCGGCGTGAGAAACTTCAACCATGAATGTTCCCATACAGTCCAGCCCAGCCCAGCCCAGCCCATTTCAGCCCAGCCCAGCCTATCTCAGCCAAGCCCCAGCCCCAGCAAAGACCCACATCTGGTAGGTTTCTAAGAAAGTCATAATATGGCCTAGATGTAAGATGTATTATTTCTTCACTTCATTAGGCTGATTTAGTCTCTGTCACAGTCCGTCACTGTTATTGTGTTTAATTGTCCTGAACCAAACCATTCAGCTCAGTCAGACATAGGCTATGTGTGCAGAACTAAAGTAGGCAACAAAGTGAACAGAACTGAACCTCTAAATTTTAGGCATATTATTCGGCCATTAGTCTAAAGGCTTATTAACCAGTTACTCTTTTGAATGATGAAGTAACTAATATGAAGCTAATATGTAAATGACATGGTTCTAAAAGTAAGGAATAAATAAGTCAGTTAACATCACATAACACTGAAGAATGATGTGTTAACTGACTTCTGGTGTTTGTGTTAATATATTATTGCTGTTATTCGGCCCCATAGATACATATTCTTTATCAGCATATTACATGAAAGTGTATTTTAGTATAGAATATAAATACCATAGACCCATAGAATGTCATAATATTTCAGGCCACAAATTCTTTCTTGCAAATGGACGGCTTGTCTTTTTCAGAACTCCCCCTTACAAGCACACATTCTGTAGTCTAAGCTAAGCCCCAAACAGGTTACAGTCACAGATAAGATAGACAGAACCTGCTGCTGTAAATTTACTACATATTTTAGGCCATGTCTTTCACATTTGGTGCACCTGGAAGGTTTTTGGACACTATCTTAACAAATTCAGGCCAGTTCATTAGTGGGTTAAGGACAGGTACGCTGTTGGTGTATGGTGTAAAGAAATGTACACATATTTATAGGCTGTTTGAACTGGTAAAAGACAATGAGGGCTGGTTAGATGTGGCATGAGTGCACAACACCACATTTGCTATGTTTTAGACATCAAGAATTTAGATTACAATGATTGTCTATAGCATGCTTTTAAATTAAATCCAAGAGGCATCTGCCTTTTTAAAACTGTAGTCCAAAACACACTGAAGCAAATATTCCCTTGCACTGAAAATGCACAGGCTAATCCTAAATGCCAGAACAATAAAAGACAACACTGAAGTTTCAGCAGAGGGCTATAAATCCAGCGTGAAAAGAATAGTCTTAGTTAGCTAAATGTACTCGAAAGAAATGCGGCTTCAACATAATAATACCACTGTACCGTAAACATCCTGTTTTTCTCTATTATTTATTATTATTTATTATTAAGTATCTCTATTTTTTTTTTTCTGATGAATGGACCAATAAAAATGCTCTAAAATGTCTTGGAATAAAGTTCTTCCACACTGACGACTGTTTTACATGCTCCTTTTGGAGATACAAAGGTTTGTGACAGCAGCAATATATTATTAATAAATATTAAACTGAACATTTTCATGTTGAACTGCAGTTTTCACCTGGATTTTAAAACATGTTCAAAAAATGTTAATAAAAGTCTAACCTGAACTGATTCTCATCCAGCAGTTACCATACATAGCTTAGCTTAGTCACTGTTTAATGTAGATCTGTAGTTTATCAACCATGCATTTTGCTCCACACGCGAAAAGATGAAGCTTGATTGTAATGTTTTATAAATTAAATGTGTGTATGTGTGTGTGTGTGTGTATGAGAGTGTGTGAGAATGAGTGAGTGTGTGAGAGAGAGAAATAAAGATTCTTTGTCCCTTTCTGAGTAAGGTGTCTTTTTAACACCACACACACAAACACACACACGAAATAAAGTACTTTCCCACTGTTGTCCGGGTTGCCTGATTTCACCTGATTTGAACACTTTTAACAGCTCAGATATGGCCAGCTGAAAATAACAGTGATGGCTATTGGGTTCAGAATGTGTGCTTGTCTGTGCATTGATAGACAAAGGTGCATACATGTCAACACAATGTCAAAGACAAGAAGCTGCAAGCAAACATACCATAACTGTGTGCAGTCAATACATAACATGCCACGGGATAATATAATATAATATAATATAATATAATATAATATAATATAATAGTGGCTATATGAGAACTGTTGTTATGTGGCCTCAGTGCAGTGAAACGGCAATAATGAGAGGCACGAGCGAGTGGCAGATGGGCTAAACAGCAGCAGCAGAGCTGTGGTCAAGTGTAAAGGAACGATTAGCTCAGGAATTCAAACATATAAACATATATATCAGATATATGTTTTTATAATGTTTAAGGACAAATGCTTTAATCACTAAGCAGTTTTCTGACTCCTCATCTCTATCCAGAATACCTAGCTTATACTCATGATAGCAGCTACGTAGCCCAGAGTCTCTGTATTTTATAAATATAATATAAGTTATTTATCCAAAAGCGGGGGAAATGACCTATTTCTGTGTATGTTTATTCTGTGGATGATTTTTATTCGCAAAGGCTGGCTAACGTGTGTAGCTTTATGGCGTATTTCAGGTTTAGGTCTCACGTCTGAATTACACTAGCTTTCCGTTTTTTGTCTAATAGTTGTTGTTTTTTTTCTATAAGAAACGTTTTCCCGCCTTTATTTATCTATGTTTACCTTGTAGAGAGTTCATGTCTGCTCTTTAAACCCCTCTCCCCAGGAAACAGCTCTGTTTTGTCTTGGTCTCTCCTCTGTATGGCAGCAGATGGCTGCCACAATAGCCGCTTCGGTTGGCCTTTCCTGAAGGGAATAATTGGAGGGAAATTTGAATAACTGTCGCGCGCCCGGCGCGTGCCACTTATATCCCTGTATTATTTTCCCAGGGTTTGAACGACGCTCAGTGAAGCCTCGCGGGCTCTTTTTTTTCCACCCGTTGTGCGACAAAGACCCTCCCTCCCGCGCGCGGATTGGCTCGAGGTCACATCCACAGGCTGTCGAGGCGTTCTAGAACGGCCGGTTGCCTGTGGATGTCAGCAGTCAGCCAATGCCGAAGAAGGAGGGCGGGGCTTGCCGGAATACGTGTGGGAACCAATGTCCTTCGGGGAGACGGACCGTTAGGTTCTCGTGCCTGCGCTCGTCTGGGAACTCTCACACGACTCGGGTCGCACGGAGCTGAACACGTCAGTTAGGAGACAAAGAGCCTGGCTCTGAGGCTTGCTGTTAAACAGGATGAACTCATGGTGTGGAGGAGGGGTTTTAAAAGCAAGTGGGGAATACAGGTTTAGCAGGGTTTCGTAGTTTACTTCTGTCACATATAAAACATATCAATAATATCGATTCGACATTAAATATTATAGTACAAATATTCTAAAACACGAACCTGACGATATATATGTTTGTTTACACTGAGAGATGATGTATTTTGCGAAGCATCTGAGAACCCCGGTGAAATAACACATGTTGATTGATTGATTTTTTAAGTGTAAATAAGTAAATAAATATTTTGCAGGAAAGTAAAAAAATATAAACATGTTCTGCACATTTGGAAAAGTGTTTTTTTTTATTTAACGTACAAAAAACAACGTATTTTAACGTGACATTACTTCTCCAGATGCCACGACTAATATTTAATAAATTAAGCAATAATTCTGTATTTCAATATGCTGAAATTATCACTTAAAAAATCAGAAACACACACAAGTTTTTTTGCGTTATACTGTATATAATATTGCATAATAAATTGTACATATCAATTATTTTTATAAAAGCCAATATCAAATTGTACTCTAAAAGGATGCAGCGTTAAACTGAATTTATCATAATCAATGTTTAAAGGTAAGCACGCGCTCATGGTAATAACACCGCGGATTTCCTATAGTCAGTCTGTGGGGACTTGTTGCGCTCAGCCCCCGAGGGATACCATCAGCACCCTACCCCCAGCATACGCCTGGCGCGTGCAGATCGGTTAAACGGATGAGGATGGGGATGGGGGCGGGGTGTTAGCGTGGCACGCGCCGGGCACGAGGCTGAACCCTCAAGGGAATCGGCCGCAGAAAAGGCGCTCGAGCGGAAAATCTGGCTGAGTGGCATATGGAGAGCGCGCGATGTGATCGGTGTAGAGAGTGAAAAAATGCGTGTTTCCGTCATTTAAACTCGCAGAAATATAAAGCTGATAGAATAAAAGCAACGTTAATAGCGTTAAAGCAATGCCGCTGCGTTTCAGTTTAATATTTCTGCTCACGTTTGAGTGATTTAAGTAAAAAAGTATTAATCTTCTTTACGTTTTTAATCATTTAATTTATTATAAAATGATAGAAATTGTACAACAGCGAATCCTGTAAAAGTAAACGTACCAACGAGGTTACATTAATGAAAGAATCTGATTAAAATACTGAGTGACTCACAGAAGAGTGTATAAAAGACTCATTTCCACGGTCAAAACGCTGTAAATTCTACTTGATGTTTAAACACATGCTTTCTGTAAATTACCAGCAAATAGCCTGGATAAATCATGGGTTAATCAGATGCATTCAAAGGGAAGTTACTGTGCACGAAATAATAGTAAATAACTGCAAATAAATAATAATAACAAATATACCTAATATATAAGTTTACTACACCTACTGGTGAATTCCTACAGGGTGTCTTTCTTTTCCTTTACAGTGCAGACTAAGTGTGACCACTTTCTAATTAAATAAATAAACATTCATATTAATCAGAGTAGGATTTAAAATGTGTTAGGTCCTATTTTTTTCTATTTGGATCATTCTGATCTAATCATTAGAAAGCTAAATTAAAAAAAGACAAAAGCGAGGTGTGATCAACAGCAACCTGCAACACAGAATTACAGTTAACCTAAAAAAAGGATTATAAATTAAATATCTAGTTGAATTTAGATTATTTGCAGTGTAAAAACTGCTCATGACTTAAAAAAACAAAATGGGTTAAAATTGCAGGTAAACTTGTAAGTATATGGAGCTTAGTTGTTAGTCTAGTCTACCCCCGTTTACAGTAACTAGATGGCTCTTAAAGACCGTGTCTGTCTCACTAAACTTTTATTTATTTATTACTTTATTTTATTTTATTTTATTTAAAAAACACTCTGCAAAGCTAAGATTTACCGATTCCATTATTTACCCCTTTTTGCTTCATCATACAGGCATTGTTCCAACGCTCATAAATAAAGGTTATGCTCGTCTGCCATCTATTGGTGATACGCGGTAGAGTCGACTCGACTCGACTCCCACACCATTATTATTCCCAAACGTCCCGCAGTCCTTCCTAAATAATACAGTGCTGCCAACGTTTACCGTTTACTCGGGGTGAGATTCGGAACCTGAACCGCCTTGCCTTCAGAACAATGCTGCGGCCGGTTCAGACTGGGTTTGACCAATGAAATATGGAAGGCCGGTGTAGGAAACTTAAATTGATTCATCAGCCAAATTCACTTTATTTTAATAAGGGAACGAGTGGTCATTAAAATGCGTGAGAAGTGGCAAAGCGCCAACTGCGTAAGATCCGGCATCTCTGCTATAATATAGCTAGCTACTTGCCTGAAACACGAGTGGGAAATGTCAAAAGCCACAGTTTACACCACATTCCCACAGCTAAAGCACACGTTATTACAGTGTAATAAGCCAGTAGCAGACCAAGCGCTGAAACGCTGAGGCGACTCAAAGGCCTGGTCTAAAACGAGCAGGCTGCTCGACACAGGTGCGCCATTTGGAGGAGACTGTCTGTAGTTACCGTGCGCTGTGCCTTTAACGTTTGAGCCGATTTGAGTGGAGCCGAGAAGCAGCCAAAGCAGCTCTCCTCCTCCCCTTGATGGATTATTCAACAAGTGGTTGAGGCAGGCGGGGAAGGTGGCTGAGGTAACCCGGGCACATCATAAACTAAGCTTTTTAAGGTAGTTCGCGTCGCTGGAAATGTAGACGAACTTCGCGGGGAGGAGAAGAAAGTTGGGCCACGGTGAGAGAAACGGGGGAGCGCGAGCGACAGGTGCAGAGAGGTGCGCGAGGAGGATCAGCGCCCAACGGATAGCTATCTAGCTAACCTCACAGGTTTCTAACAGGGACGAAATGGACCGTAAGCAGTTTTGTCTTCGGGCGGTGGCTAAGCTGTACTGGCTTCTTCGTGTCTTCACTGTGAAATCCCTGTTTTATCACTGAGGACGGTTTTTTAAACGAAAAAAACATGAGTAAGGGCTTCGTCACCGTGTAACCTGACTGACACACCGCCCGTTATGTCCGTGCTGGCGTCATCTTTAACCTGTCGACATGTTAGCTCACGTTTGTACCTGAGGAGGGCCACAGAAAAGGGATGGTAAGACGTAAAACCCGTCGCCACACGCTTTTCTGAATAAATTATAGCTGGCTACAACTTGTAAGAGGCGTCGCGGCGGTGAGTTTTTACAGCTTAATGGTGAACGAGCCGGGCTCTTTTCGGGGGTGTTGAGTGGCTATCGTCATGGTGGCGGAGAGGACCCTTCTCGCCGCCCGGCAAGGCGACATTCAGACTCTGAAGGTGCAGTTAGCGGAGAAAGTTCTGGGCAGGGATGTGAAGGACGTGCTCGGAGCCACCCCGGTGCACCACGCCGCTCGGGCGGGAAGGTTAACGTGTCTCCGGTTCCTTGTGGAAGAAGCGGGTTTGCCGGCGGACAGCGTGGCCAACAACGGCGCCACTCCGGCTCACGACGCCGCAGCCACGGGGAACCTGGCCTGCCTACAGTGGCTCCTAACGCAAGGAGGCTGTCGAGCTTCGGTGAGTATGTGAGGCTGAGGTGGTCGTCTTTTTTTAAAGGTAGTACTAGTAAGTCGATGCACAGGTAAAAAAAAATAAAAATCTGTCAACTTTTGTCAAACTCTTGATTACATTCACCTACCTTAAATATAGTCGCTTAATTAAGACATGTTTGTGTCCAATGTTTTGCACTGAGGTAACGAGCCTAACGAAGCTAGCTAGCTAACTGGTAGATAATGCAAGTTGTGCCTCATTGGGCAAACTGATACCCTAATCTATCACACATGGTCTTAAACTATTTCAAGTTATTAAAATCATTAACATAAATAGACTGACTTATAATTTCTGACACTGCAGTCCATAGTG
Source organism: Salminus brasiliensis (assembly GCF_030463535.1). NCBI lineage: Eukaryota > Metazoa > Chordata > Actinopteri > Characiformes > Bryconidae > Salminus > Salminus brasiliensis. Next base: position 37,095,074 of record NC_132883.1, on the reverse strand, counting down.
TTACATTAAAATGGATCAGCCTGTGAATGAGATTTAACTAGGATACTGTTATCCATTGATTTGAATAAATCTAGCTAGCCTTCAAGGTGGCTACTGCTGTTTTTGACTATGTGACATAGAAGTGATTCTGTCGATATTAAAAATAATGTATTATACAGACAGAAACCACATACGGTAGTATGATTGAGATTACGTAACAACTCAGTACAGTTATCAGTGTACTATTGGTTTAAATACAACCAAATCTTGACCTGCAGCCAGGCCTCATACTGCACTGTCACTTACAAAATGACACATCCATCTGTCCGTCCACGGTGGAACAAATGCTGCCTAATGCTGACGCTGTTAAGTCCCTTCTCATTATTAGGATGGGCCTTGTCACACTCATTCAACCTTCAGCCCATGGTCAAAGGGTTTACTCACCTGTACGCGTTAGGTTGGCTTCATCAGTCTGAACTCTTCCCGTGGAATATTCTAGAGGATGTAGCCTAATATTTACGCTTTAATGGCAAGAGGCAGGTTTCTGAGTGTCACGCGCAGCTCAGTTCAGTTTACGGCTTATCCAAAAACACTAATTTCCCATTTAACAAAAATATTGCATTAACTGTTTAGGAAGTACAGAGGTTGAGTAACAGATGTGAACCGTTCCCTTATTGTCTAATGATAAATTTATGAGATAAACCTTCTGAAGTTGATTACAAATGTTGAATTTGTATTTGGTAGCCTTTCCTGAGAACCTTCCTGAGAGGTGGCACCATGCCTAAGGGCAGGCGTGGGCTAGAGGGGTATAAAGCCCCCTAGCATTGGAACTGTGATCAAATCCTCACAGCAATGTCCAACATTTTGTAGAAAGCCTTTTCTGGACGTTAGAGACTGTTACTCCAAAAATGCAGAATAAGAACTCTTTGTAATACACTTGATTTCAGAGGAAACAATCCTAATACTTTTGTCTATATAGCATAATATTACATCATCTGTCAAACATGGTGAGGGCACTGTTATATCATGGGCGTATATAACTGCCAGTGGAACTGGGTCAGTGGTGTTTTGTTGATGATTTGACTGCTGAAAGAAGTAGCAGGAAGAATTCTGGACTGTAAATTGCTACACTGTGCTCGGATTCAGTCAAATTACATTACAAATTACAGTACAGTGATTTATCAGTCAGCTCTGTTATCGTTACACTGTTTAAACCATTTAAACCACGTACAGAGTTACTGACATATTTCATCATCTCTAGTTGAGCTAACCTCAAACTGGATTCCATACGGCACATCTACAAACAGAATATTAAGAATTTTCAACACTATCGACACAATATTGTTTATTACATATTAAATGAGCGATTCATTCAATATTACAGCAAGAGATCTGATCCACAAATTAAACTGTTGGTGTATCCTCAAAATGTATATGAAATAGTAGCACTTTCCCACCATAGGGAAGTGACATCACAGAGTGCAAGTATTTTATTAGAACTGTTTCTAACAGATTTTATGCAGTTTTATATAAATAAAATAGAGGTAACATAATTGACCTGAACATTGGGACAAACTATATTTGTACTGAATTACTAAAATTACATTGACATATTTTCACAAATAATAGCTATCTATATTATTATAAAAAGAAAAATACTGAAAATTAGGCTTTATTTATTTTATTTATTTATTTATTTAATTAGGCTATTTCTTGTTAATGCAAGCTGAATGTATAAATCAGGAGGTGAAGACTGTAAATACTGTGCGGGATGGGAATCATTTAGTTAGTATTTTGTGTATGAAATAGACATCAATCATTATTAATAAGGATAATTTAACAAAATGAGTATAAATCTTTAAAACGGATTCAATAAAGATTCCATAAAAATAACAAAAGCTTTATCTGGGAGATGTGAAATGGACCCCAAATTATAGAATTAGCCAATTGCATTATTATAGATGTCACAATCTTGGTACCTATTAAAACTACTGTAAAGAAACAGAGTTGAGACATTTTTCTATTCTGGGAAAATTAGAAAAATCTCTGGACCTCCCTTTTTATTTAAAATATTCGGGAAAGTGTTCAGTCATATAATTCCATACAGCAAGGCCTTAGGTTTCTGCACCTCTCACTGGTATTAAGAGTAAGATAAGATAAGATACTTATGAGAAATAAGAGTTAAATCAGGTTGAACCATAAAACCAGAAATGTCCTGCATGGCAAAACTCCAGTGTTAAATTCACTCTTACAGTGTGTACAGCCAGGCTTAAAGGAACACTTTGAGGGTTAGGTTTTAGGTGTTAATTCAACACTAGGGATTTTCTGTGTGAAAAGGCTGTGCACATGTTGAATAGGTGTAATCCTAAACCGAACAGCGTGGTTTTGTTATGTGTTGTTTTCCATAATGAACAAAAAGAAAGAAAGGTAGACAGTATTCTCTCATTTCTCTGAAGTAGGTCTGGCTGCTGGAAGCAGGCTTTAAATAGGCTAGTGTGATGGACATTCTTCTAAGGATTAGCGATACTCTGCGGCCACACTAAGAATGAGCAGAACAAAGGCATCCAGGAAGTTATGTTCACAGTTCACAAACTACGAGACAGCCTGTTTCGATTGTACCTCTCTCAACATCACCTCTTATCTCCAGCGATGAGCCGGACCAGTGCTTTTACAGTGCCATATCGTTCTTTACTTCCTTTCCTTATGGACACCGGCACAACAAGGGGGCTGTTTTTGATGCGCCCTCTGATTTGAATATCTTAGAAAGGCTGGTCTATTTGCATGATTCCTCTGTTGGAACATTGCCCTCTACTGAGCTTCCTGATTCAGCCCTCAGAAGATCACTGATTGTTTTTTGTGGAAGGGGAAAGAGAATCACAGGGTGATCCTTCATCAGGCTGCGATCGGGACACAGCACAAATATTACATATCTATGGATTTGGATGTAGTAAGTTATACAATTAATTACATTCCTATGCGATTTACATTCCGTATCAGAATTGATTTCTTCCTGCAATACAAGATGGGACTGATATGATATGACACTATTTTTCTGACAACAATAGTAATACATTATAAATTATCTCTTTCGTTTACAAACTTTCATGTTGTTTGAAGCACCTTTATTTTTAAGAGTGTATGTGGTATGCTTTGTTTGGAGTGAAAAATGCTCAGATGGTTACAGCCCTGTTAGTTTGTCCCAGAATGAAAGACATTGATTATCTTTTTCTGCTGCGTGTGAATATAATGAATCCATTATACAGTTTTGGTGCTTTGGAATTGCGTGTTTCACAGATGTGTATTCCTGACATGGGTTTTGCTTTTGGAAAAAGACAAAACAGGTTTACACTATGTAACTTTCATTATTCAGCTATGCCAAGGATAAATCCAATTTAACATTCTAGGGCTCATTTCTAGACAATATATTATAATAATAATAATAATAGCAATAAAAATAGCAGTGTTGTATTTCATTTTCCAACTTATTGTTAGTCATTTGATATTAGTCAAATAACAACTAATACAATGTAATGGTTTAATAAGGGCCCAGTGAGTCACTAAATGGTCTGAATTTGGGGTTCAGCACTCAAACACAAACATCCTAAAGCAGCTAATACTAAACTACAGTATGCATATCAGCATAAGAAGACAAAACATCATTTTACTTATCTCTACTAAATGCTTTTTACTCAAATGTAAAAAGGGTGGTGCCTGTGATAGGGAACATGTAACCAGAGCACCCATTTTCTTGTTCCATTCGTTTTTGTGTTTCATTCTTTTCTCCACTTATTCACTAACCTGGGTTTTGTCCCCTGGATATTGAAAGTGGCAGGTTGTACTTTGTTTTATGTAAAATAAACCTTGGAAGGCTAAATTACTAAATTGCTTGAGTTATATGAGCTGCCACCCAAATGACTGAAGAAAACATTTTGCATTGCTATTAATCAGTGTTGAATGCTTCTGTATCAGATGATCGAAGAATGATCACAGTGATTCTGCCATACAGTTACCTGATATTCTTTTCTTCAGTGTTTTTTGTAAATTAATTAAAACCACAACATTTGAAAAAAATACAAAGGATTCATATTAGTATGTATTTGTATTAGTATACATTTGTTTAAAAAAAAATCATTTTATGTTTGTTTACTTCGGCCAGTTATATAATATAATACAATACAGATTCTTATATCACTCATACACCATCGCTTTCACATGAAAACTTTGTTTTTCTATTTATTTTTGAAAATGGGAACTACTCTTTACACCTTCACATTCAGTATGAAATTGTCTAAAATGACTTGAAATCCTTGACCATTGAACACATTAGCCTTTTACATCTCATGCTTGCCCAAAGTTACCATTTCAGAGATGTAGGGTTGTGTTGTGGCCGCAGCAATGCAGTCTTTGAGCACATGCTGTGAGTAGATTCTAATTATTACAGATTGATTCAGCTTGTAAGTCACACACTCACTTGTAACTAACTCTCCCAGAGATTAGTGCAGTAAACGGTATTTAAAGTCCTGCCAAACTGCAATCTGTTATGTCTTTCTCGTATTTGCAGGATAAAGACAGCTCAGGAGCCACCGTCCTCCACCTGGCTTCTCGCTTCAGCCATCATGAAATCACTGACTGGCTACTCAAGAGTGGAGAGGGAAATCCCAGCATTGCCACAGATACGGGAGCTCTGCCTGTTCACTACGCTGCTGCTAAAGGGGACTTGCCCTCACTCAGACTACTACTGGGACACAGCCCACAGTAAGATAATTTAGGTTTACAGCTTGTCTACTATGAAACATCATAAATCTTTTCTTTTCATTAATAGATGTAATCCCACAAATTAATTAGAATTAAAGTAGGTCATCATGTGATATCCGTTTAAAAAAATCCCCAAAAAATTGTAAACACAATTCAGGTTCATTAGGGTTCACTAACCCTACATTTTACCGCACACCTATACCATAGCAACAGCTTAGCAACCAACAGCTATACCATAGCAACATCATAGCATCACTACTAGAAAACCGTAACAGCCAGTGAGAACTATCAATTAAAACCAATAATGGATGAAATGGAGTGATATTAGGTCTAGGGGACTTAATCTTTTAGACTCCATAGACCTTAAAAGACCTTAGTGCTCAAAGGACAAGTTTCCCAGACCCAAATAAATGGGAGGTTTAGTGATGATATGCCATTGCCATTGAAATTGAGTCTGAGACTAAGCTTAATTTCTGTCCATGAAACCATCCCAAAGTGTCTGCTCAAAGCCGACCAAAGATCAACAAAGGATTTTCTTCCATTAATGGTGCCAGGGCACTTGACTCTAGGAACCTGGCAACAAGCCTTAACCTCCTGTCCCCTTGTTCTAGTGACTTTGCCTGGTTTTGAGGCTACACTGTACAACTAGATTAAAGAACCTTGTTCACAGAGAGCTTTCTACAGTATCTAACAGCACATATGGGTTATAATAGAGCCCCAAGACAGAAGCTTGTCAGGCAGATTTCCTGAAAAGATGCAGCTCTGTTTCAGTATCTAGTAGCACATACGTAAGAACAGAAGCACATCCAAATTCTCCTTGCTTTATGAGAGAAAACCACACCTTCAGTGACTGTAGTGTGAAAAGTGACACTGGATACCATTAAAGGACGAGGAAGTCTGAGAAAGTAGCCCGGAGGTCTAGGCGGCATCCCTTTCAGCTAGAAGGGTTTCATTGTTTCCCACAAGTCTAAAACAAACTCGGGGGAGTGCTGTTAGGGGGGTGAGGGACATTTGTTGACTATATAATGCTGTAATGTAAACTCATCTTAGCATTTGTTTGCTTATTTGGTTATTCAAATAAGACATTAAAAAGGGGGAATGTAAATCCTTCTATGCTTTAGATTCAACGCAGCTCATAGACTTGGCTGAAGGTTTAGGTAAAAGAGTGATGCTTTGCTTTAGTGACACTGTGTGCCCTTATTGATTAATTATCATATCAAATATTGTCACTGGACTTTGTTGAAATGGGATAAAGCAGAATTTATGGATGTCCACATATTCATATTCGACATAGAGAAAAACAGCAGCTTTGCAGTGAGCTGTCGCTCATTCCCTCTCATTTGCCCCACACACAAGTTTACACCTACTGTTGCTAATCAGCTCTGTCTCAGAGGGCCCCTATCCCTTGGGCCTAACCCTGAGATATGGCTCTGATGGCCTTGTTATTGTGTTTTTTCTATACACACCAGTGCACATGCACATGCTTAATGAATGTTCCCAAGCATTTCATGCAAATTGCAACTCAGGAGGCAATCTTGTTTATTCTAAGGTCTTGTTGTAACTCCATTCACAAACCGGAAATATAATTTATATGCCCTATTCAGGTCTTCAAACCAGTTTGCTTGGCTCCCAGCTGTTTTATTCTAACACAAAGCCTCAGGTGTGTTGGAAACAAATAAATTTAACAATATATAATGTCAATAAAACAACATATGCTTCAATGTTGGTGCTTTCCACTGGGCAGTGCAAGAAAGTGCCGTACCCTCGTCTGGTACCAAACAGTGGTAATGAGTAGGAGAGGTACTGTAGCTTTGTGAGCCTCTGTGCAGCACAGTCAGCATCCATACGCATTCATCACTCAGTCAAATTGCTTTTAACAGCTGAGTACACAGTTGTGTTTAGTAAGGAAATGCTAATCATAAGGACATGCTAATCAGTTTAATTGCTGTATGAAAAAGTCAGCTAAAGAATGACACAGAACACTGGAGCAAGAACAGAAAAGTCATTTTTAAAATATGTTGGGTTTATAATCCATACTGCCAATCAGCTTCAAAATTCTGCTTAAATACGGTCTGGCTTTCCTGGCAGTGGAATCAACGACAGATTGAAGCATTACCTTCAAAAAAGTGCTATATGACTACATAATAATCATAATAATTGTTAATAACATCTCATTGGAAATACAATCAGTTAAGTTAAACTATTCTGGCCCCCGAATTGTTGTTGGGCATAGTAAAAGAGAGCAGTGTGTGGAATTTGAGCTTTTTGTATAAATAATATTTGTACCACTATATTAAATAGGTACAGTGCTGCCTTTATTGTTGAAAGCACTGTATTGTCCAAGAGCATGCATTCAGACTGCTAAGGGCTTACTATTGACTTATTATTGCTATTTACATTTACATTTACTGCAGGCATCTAGCTGATGCCTTTATCCAAAGCGGCTTACAAGATTACTCGTATTCCAGAGTTTGGCCAATGTAGTGTTGTAGAGTCCTGCCCAAGGATGGTTATTGGTGCAGTGCAACATAAATATCCAGACTGGGAATTGAACCCTAGTCTTCCACATGGTGTGGTAGCTTATTAGCGGAAAGCGGTGTTCCTGGTTGCGGCACACCAGACATTATTAATTATCATTAATGACTCATTTTAAAGACACTTATCTGAACAGTTAGCCTTTGATTTAAAGTTGTCCATCTATCTCTCTATCCATTCCTCCATCTATCGACATACATTTACCGTTAATTCAGTAGACTTTGATCTTAAGGCAGCAGTCTAGATCGGTGCATGCTGATTACCACAAAGCCATTGGAATAAGTTACTTATTACTCATTTATGAGAGTGTCATCTTTAGTAAAGGGACATTTTCATAGCCACATTATTCAGATGATGTAAACAGTTGCCTTTTGTCTGCATGGTGGAGAAACATCAGCATTGACAAATTAGGCTTTAAAAAAGAAATAAGTAAATAAAACAAACGCAAGTTATATACAACCATGTACTTGAACCATGGTAAGTCTCAGAACTTTGGTAGCTATGTATGAATCTTTGTATACAAATATTTTGAAAAAGCATTAAGAAAACTCTCATAAGGGAGCCTTTTTGAAAATATTGTTTGCTTTACATATGCACAGAAATGTTTTAGTAGACAGCAGGGGCTGCATTACAATGCAATTTAGCTTGTAAAGACTTAAAACATCACCTTTTGCATTAGGGCTTCACATGTGCAGTAGATCTTCTAATAAATGCATTCAGCTACTTTAACTTGTACCCGTTGCTGACACAGATGTGCAAATGCACATATACACACACAGCTTGTCTAGTCCCTGTAGATAAGTATTGCCAATAGAGATGGGACTCTCTGGAATAGACAAACGTGAACCTATTGGCACCATGCCTAATGCCAGGCATGTGCTAGAGGGGTATAAAGCCCCCCAACAGCAGTGGAACTGTGTTCTCTTGAACAATGGTTCTCTACCAATACTTTTGGGGTGATTTGTTGATGAGATGGGGTGGTGATCATCCAACATCCTGACCTCACTAACGCTCTTGTTTGCTGAATGCAATCAAATCCTTACAACAGTGCTTTAAAATCCAGTGTAAAACCTTCCCAGGACAGTAGAGACAGATACCCTTGATTTTGGAAACAAGTAGTAGAGTGATGTAGAGTTTGTATAATGTGATTGGTATGGTGTAGTGGCAGAACACGTAACAAACTAGACTTTGATTCCCTGGCCAGGCAAGCACACCACGCTGCACTAGTAAGACACAGCAGTCTCGATTGGAATCTTGTCTCTTAGAAGTAGAGAAACCTTGGTGCGCATCTAGATAGCAAGTTGAGTATGAATGGACTGTGTAGCACGTCAGCCTTTATTGTGATCTGTGAGGGTGCTCAGATCAATCACACAGCAAAGCAGCTGTGCAAGCATGATATCAAAATATGATAGAGTTCCACTGATCTGTGGTGGCACTGCACCTTGTTTGACTAAAATGCAATGATAGTATTTTACAGCAATTTTGTGTGCAGTGAATTTGGTGGTATGAATTTTGCCATGTCCTTGCATAGGGCAGGGTGAGCATTTTGTAAGATGTTTATCACAGACAAGCACCATCAAAGACTAACCTTACCTCCCCTGTACTGAAGCCTTCTCTGTGGGTGATCCCTTGCTTATTCTGCAGTTAGACAGATGCAAAGCTCCTGAAAGTTTAATAAGGAAGAAAGCTGTGCTTGTGCTCGATAGCCGGGTCCCATTCAGTATTGTGTGCTACTGGTCACCATAGTGATCGGTAGCCTAATGAGGTAAACAAATACTGTTGAATAGAGGCCTGCCTTCTGCTGGACCTCTGCATTGTGTTGATAGGGTTGTTTTTGGAGGGAGGAGATAACACCCCTGTGGCAGAATCAGCATTGCTTTGTTGAAATATGGCACGTTGTTGATTTTGACTGTCACCTGTTGTTACATGGCTTAATGACCCTCATTAAGGTTATAGGGTTTGTGTTGTCATTCGAGAGCGAGAGTTTTTAATACATGGTTCACTGCTATAGTGTCGTGTTTTGGCTTTGAGTTTCAGGCGGTGGCACCACACAACTCCATTAAGACTCATTAAGATGGTGCAACTGAGGTAACACCGTACTAAAGTGTAGTATAGATGCTTTTGGATCAGATTTTGAAGTTGAATTGCAATTGCAATGTTTTGTATATATTGTACCTTTATTGTTCACATGATGCTACAGTGAAATGCTGTAACACATTGGTGTAATACCCCAAATATTACCTCGATTTTGAGACAGGACATTAGCAAGGTCAGGCACTGATATTCAATGATTAGTTCTGGATTGAAGGCCCTGGATAGAGCTCATTCACTCCAGAGAACAGATCCAAATGCTGGGGTGCATTTACAGATGAGTGTCTTCGTTCTGGTGCTGACCAGATACAATTTCCTAGTGATGTGGCAAGCAACGGATAAACAGAAGGCTAACATGACCAGATATTAGCTCAGCTGAGCCTGAACACAGAACGCTACACAGTGCTATACAGTCAAATTGAGATTTGTCAAAAGGCTAATTTGTCTCATCTTGCTTCCTCGCTATCTGTTCAGGACGGCCAGACGTACCGGCTATTACCAACCGGCATTCAAGCCAACTGTTCAATGGTGTGGAATGTGTCCTTCATTAAGATATCAGTGTCCTTTTGTGAAAGGGGGAATGGGACCTGGGACAGATGTAGATAAAGCACTTGGACAATGAGCCAGCGATTTATGAGAGCGAATTGGATTGGGGTATTGTTCGCACGTATCCTGCCACCACAGGCTGTGGCCAACATGTTATGGCTCTTCACTGATAAAGCTAATGACATAAACACAACAAGAGGAGGATGGCCATAAAACACAGCCAAGACACAAAACACCACACAGAGGTCGGGGAGTTATGCAATCAATTAGTGAAGATTAAGGGCTTTGGTTGGGCTTAAAAAACGGCATGGGTCAAAAGGAGGAGGACAGAAACAAAACATCCAAAGCCTTTGAGCTCAGTTTACAATATAGTTAGCAGCAATTTAGTCCAACACCTTCTTAAATGAGAAGAGCTGTGTCTGTATGATACGTATGAAAACCAGTGGGAATGGACTGGCCATGAATTTTTAAGGCCGATTCTTATCTTATTAACCAAAAATGGCAGGTGGTTGATTTTTTGAGTCACCCTTTTTAAAACTGGAATTTCACATTGTGATGGCAAAATGAACACATAAAACACACTTAATTCCAGTACTTTCCGTTGGCAAAGTCATAATAAAGTAACGTTATTTTCTATTTAATGGACCAAACTAGCATTTTGAGGAAGTTTAGCAGTTTATTTAACCCTCTGCAGTCTTGAGGGCATTTTACTGATTTTTGCATGTCTTCTTAAATTTGCCTTAAATGCACTTGCATAAGACACAAAATGTTCAGAATGACTCTCTATTATAAGACCTGATGTGACCCAGAGCACTGTGTGAATAGATACTCCACTAAACCTGAAATTCTTCATATTTCTTGTAAATCATACCTTAACTCATGTAGATAAATTGTTCTGGTGCTTGAAATGAGTAGCAGAGTCTTAGCTTCATAGCATAGTGAAATGTATAAATAAAATAGCATACAAATGGTGAGAGGTAGAAGACGAGTATCTGAGTGTCTGTTGGTCATTTTTACACAAATACTACAATTACAAGTGAGGGTCAGATGATGAACACAAATTTACCAGTTAGACACAATCTGAGGCAGAAGACAAGTTTCTGAGTATCCACTGATCAGTTTCACATAGATGTATGCACGAACCCAGCAATTGCAGATGAGAGGAATTTTGGTTCTGGTGCTTCACTAAATCACGCTCTTGTGCCATGTGAAAGGAATGCTAACATTGCTAACAAATGAAAGCTTGTAAAAGCTAGCCATCATCACACAAACAAGCTACGTAGTGGTCCCCATTAGGTTTTATAAAGTTTTTTTTAAATGTTAACATACTGCACTTAGCCTACATGGCAGACATCCAACCCCAAACAAATAGCAGTCATATTAGTGTCAGTTGAGTCATGCTTCATGTTAACATGTTAAGGGACAAATCAGAAACACCCTCATGTTTTTCCTCCAGGCATCAGACACGTCCGTGCTGTATGCATGCATTGGTCAAAGAGTGAAAGAGTGCCTGTCCTTTGAAGAAAAGGTCAAGTGGGACTTTGTTGGCTGAAGTACCTTCTGTTTCTTCACCTATTCATCCTCTTGCTACTGCTTATGTTACTGAAGAGACAAACTTTTTCACCCAGGCCTGAATTATTCACACAGCAAGAGCCATCAAGACAAATAGGCAGGGGAGTCACCAGACCTATTGGAAATAATGATGAAATTAACTTAGAAGATGAAGACATGGACACACATGCTTCAGCGATTTTTGAAGCAGAGCTAAAGTGATTGCCGTTGATGGTAGCATATCATTTCTTAGCAAAGGTAAAGCATCTCGAATAAGTGCTGTGTGCTTTTTTTTGTTTCAGTTTACAGAGTTTCAGTTTTCAGAGTTTCAGTTTTCATGTTTGTTCTGTTCGCTTGTCTAAGCACATCTGTGTGTGTGCGGGAAGGTAGTGGAGTGGGTCTGGGCTTAAGCCGCTTTCTCTCCTAGCCAGTACACAGGTGACTGAGCCTGTTGGGTTACACTCATCAATGATTCACATGTCTGACCACTTCCTAATGACAGAGCCCCTGAATAAGCCCTCTTCCTGTTTGAAATATTCAGCATCTCTTTGTTTTCATTTGGAACGCTCTTCACTCCTGGCCGGATGTGTGTGTGTGGTGTTTTTGTTTTTTGTGGTCTTTTTTTGACTCATTCTTGAACCTTGGAATAAGCAATATGATAAAACCTTATCATATTCACACACATATCATGCAAATTGTTAGTATTTACAGAACGCTGAACATCTACAGTCAAAGGTTTACATAAACTAATCATGTATGTGAATTACTTCCTTTTTCATTATTCCATTACAATGTACCAGTTCCACTGGTAGCAAAACAGCCCCAGTGTGTAAAATGCATAACAGCTGGTATGGTGTTCTTGGGGTTGATTGCCTGCCCTGTACTCCTTTAATCATACCTCTGGCCATTGTGGCCAAACTGCTCAATCGTCTCATCTGTTTGTAACATTTCCCTCTAGAAGGCGATTTTGTCCATGTGGTCAACTGCAAAGTTTAGTTGAGTTGAAAGGTGTCAGTTTTCAAGCAGGGGCTGCTTTCTTAAAAGACAGCCTCTCAGTTCATGGCAGTGTAAAACTTGCTTGACTGTAGACACTGTAGCATGACACTCGTGCTCCAGCAGCTTCAGTTTAGGTCTTCTTTCAGACCTGGCAAAATAGCTACACCCCACAAAACCTATCTTTAAACTAATTATCTTGGATGTAGTTGGATATAATCAGTTAATATGTAGTTGTTTGGAAGTAAGGCCTCTTTTTTCCACTGCAGGGCCAAATGGTTATTAAGGCCATGCCATAACGTTCCAGGCCGGTGTGGACCCATTAGACCGGTTACGGTTTATTTTTCCATTTGCCAAATCAGGACCAGGACATGCATGACATCTCGTAATGATTGTACCACAGTCGCTGTTGTTGGATGTGTCTGATCTCACAGTCCTAATTTCACAGTGTCAAACCGTGTCCATGTGGAAAATCCAACCGGAACGGTTACTCTCTGTGTTCGGAACCGTTCGGCCCCACAGCAGAAAAGAGGCCTAAGATTCCCAACTTGTGGCAATCTGCAGTAATCCTTCTCAGATCTCCACTGAGCTCCTTGGACTTTCCAACTGTGCTCTGTTGGTCAACCCAATGAGTGCTGTCACACAAACCCTTTTTTATGTGGGCTAGCAGCTGTAGTCAATCATGATCACTAACAGGGTGGCTTTGGCAAGTTAAGACATTCTTTCAACTTTCAGCACCACTGCGTATATAATATATTTTTGACAAATGAACATGTACCATTAAAAGTACAACCTATAAACCATTACAGCTAGTGTAAAAGAACAACTACATAAACTGTACAGAAACAAGTAGGTGAATAGATTTCAGTCCATTATACCATTTAAACCCCCCACTCTACACCCTGTTTGGCACAGAATGGATTATTTCCTCAACGTCAGGTTGTAGAACTAGACCTCTGCTGATTTTAGCTCTGCTCATTTAATCCTCTATGTGTGTGTGTGTGAGAGAGAGAGAAGTGTGTTTGAATGTTTACATGTGTGTGAGTGGGTGTAAAAGGGAGTTGTCAAAGTTGGACGTGAGTCAAGGGAAAGCCACCTCTCCCCTCCTCTCCTTGTCACTTCATTTTGTCTTCCCACTCTATATGTGTCTGCCACTTGTTCAGTCCTGGCTGACACTGAAACCAATGGAGCACTGCTAATCCTCTTAGTGGACTCATTGCTAACTTGTCAGTCTGTGTCCAAATAAAGCCTCTCCTTATGGGATTTAGAGGGGAGGCTCTTGCTCACTCCTTGAACTCCTGCTGCTATAAGGGGAGGAGCAGGGATGACCCTTAGCACTGGATGATGCCCCCTCTAGGAACATGCGCCACCACAGAGTGAAGAACAAGGGTTTAGGACTTGGCAAACAACATCACTGCTTTAGCATATTAATTTATTTATTTACTAAATTCTGAAACAGTATATCAGCTGCAATGACAGCCGAATTTGGTACATCCTCTGGGACTGGACGAGGCAGTTAATCTCTGTAACGGTTATAGTTCTATCATTCCTCTGATTACATGTTTCCAAGCAATGTAGTTACCTGGACACTGAGGCTAAACATAACAGAGAAACCATTAACTGGCAGAGAGGATATTATTTACTCTCGTTGCCCTGTATGATTCAGTGGTCTGCTTTTGAACTTTTCAGAATGTAACTCTCCACTTAATGATTTTTTTTCTTCATTTTGTGCTTCTCAGTGTTGTCAATTTCCAAACCAAGAATGGTGCCACACCTCTATACCTTGCATGTCAGGAAGGCCACCTGGAGGTCGTCCAATACCTGGTAAAGGACTGCGGGGCAGAGCCAAGTATTAGAGCCAATGATGGAATGACACCTCTGCATGCTGCTGCCCAGATGGGACACAATACTGTCATTGTTTGGCTGGTGAGTTTGAGGAATCTCCAGATTTTCTGAAATATGTACTGTATATGATACTACTGTGTCATAAGAAAGTTTTGAAAGTTCCTCTTCAGTCATTTTACCTGTTAAGATTTGGTGGTGACAGTAAATCGTTTTAAATTTGGAAAACATTTTTCAACCTGTTGAAATGATGATGAAACTTACTCCATCACTGAAAATGCATTTTTGACCTTCACGCCATTTGTCCATCACCTACTTGTTCAATCCTGTTAACCTTCTTAAACACAAAGAACCCACATGCGGATGTACACCTCCACAGTCTAACATTTGTCATATTCATGCTGTTACTGCACGCATATGTTACGTGCATGTAACTTGGTGGAGAATGCTAGATACCTCTTGCAAGAACTGCGTAATGCTGCGTAACCCGAGACTTGTTTTTGTACCTTAGATAACATAGTACTTTTATGTCCACTTGTCAACAAGCGCATGTGTACAGCTGTCCACACGGGGGCAATCATAACATGGTGTGCGTTTACAGCAGTGGTGTTAAAGTGGATTACACTCCAATTACGCAAAACAGTAGGGAAGAAATACCTATTATCGCATAATGCTCTTTTAAGTTACTTGTTTCACAGTACTTTTGACAAACTCACACTGATTATTATTAGTTTATTTACTACAAGCTATAAAGACAGACAACCTTATTTGCGTATATGTCCTAATTAAAGTGCCTTGTTCCCTCTGGCCTACTCATATTCCTTCCTACTGCTTCATACTTCCTGCTGCCTACACTTAGACCTGCTTTGTCTCTGTGCAGATGAGCTTCACAGATATCAGCTTGTCTGACCGGGACAACGATGGTGCCACTGCCATGCACTTTGCCGCCAGCCGAGGCCATGCCAAGGTCCTCAGCTGGCTCCTCCTCCACGGTGGGGAGATTATAACGGATGGCTGGGGCGGGACCCCCCTCCACGACGCAGCTGAGAATGGAGAGCTGGAGGTAGGTGGTCCCCAAATTCAATGTGAGAGCGAACTATGTGATACACTCTTTTTCAGGCATAGTCTGTGATGTCATTAAGGTTGCTGTGGTTGTTGGTATTAGAATCACAGTGACTTACATGACAACTCAGAAACCTAAGACCAAATTACACGGTAGCTCTGACACCGAATATGTCTGCTGGAAGATGCAACAATAACATAGAATATGTGGAGGCTGAAGGTGTGCGAAAGTTACATTTTTTTGTGGCTTCAGTAACATCTGAAGTCATTGAGAAAGCAGAAAAATAAAGCACAAGAGTATCAGTAACAAAAACAACAACAAAAACTGGAAAACACTGAGAACAACAGGGCCAAACACTATGAATTAACAGGCAGAATAACAGAGCAACCAAACACAAGTACTCAACAGTGCTATACAACAAACAGGTTGGATAAGGACATATACAAAATAAATAGCGAGTAGCTACAAGCTAAAGACAAGTGATATACATAATAAGTGTCTAAACAGACAGGACAAGAGTTGAGACCAAAAGGACCAGAGCCTGGCAATTACCAGACAATATAATATTATAATATAGTATTTTATGCCAGTTAGGACATTACTAGCCAGTTTCTTGGACACTGATTAATTCTGATCTTGAACTAAAATTCAGAACCTATAATGATTTATCATATAAAATGTTTTCCATTTTCATCACCTAAAAGTCTAGACTTAATACAGGCTTAAAGTTAGTTATAGTTTGGCAAGAATTCAAATAAACATAATTGTCCCCAGATACAGTCACTTTAACATGTGCTTCTTTAGTTTACAATGGGACACACTAGCTAACATTGTTCTGTAAATACAGAACAAAATCTCAATTTATTCCATAAAAAAATCAAATAAACAAGTTTAAATTGGAATTAAAAATGGCTGGCACCATTCAAATACTGGGAAGTGTTTTTGTAATAGACTAGAGTAAGTCATACTGTCAAATAAAGATCTGGATGCAAATCTAATAAAAGATGGTTTTTGGTGTGTATTTACAGAGATGAGATTGGTCACAATCTAAGTTTAGTGTTTGTTAGCAAATTCTGCACCAAACAGTTTCTTCTGCCTGAAAAAAACAGCTCTAAATGTGCATTCTCATAGCAAGCTGTGAAGCAGGATGTAGGCTTTGGTCACAGAGCAAAAGGTTTTGGTCAATCCCGATGCAAAGTGGAAAACCATAATTTGCATGACTCAGGCATTGCCAGCAAACAGTGACAGCAAAGATTGCCATTAAAGGAAATGCATGTGGCTTGTCATGCTCTTATTAGCTGTCATGACACAGCAGTAAATTGCTATTGTTAACATCCCTTTAGCATTATTAATACTTCTGTAGAATATATCAGTATTGTTTATAATAGCATTATAATATTGAAAGGACAGATGCAACATTATTACCATATGTGGTTTGTAAAAATATGATTTTCTATATTTATGTATGTCTCCATAAATGGGATCTGATGTGATTCATCAAGAATGTCATAATTATTAAGAACAGTCTTATTTAATTAACAACAAATCACATTTTACTGTATCACTGTATTTCTTTGTTAAACAAATGGACTATATTGTTTATACAAGGACACTGATATAAATATTTTGTTATAATTTGGAAGTATTTCAGAATATTAGTCATTCGAATCTACATTTGTAGCTGTATGGTCATTCTCCTCAGGTCTATACTAAGCTCCTTGGTCTTTGCCATTGTACTGTTGGTCAATCCAAGGAGTGCTGTCAAACAAACCCCTATTTATGTGGGCACAGAGGAGCTACAAGCTGTAGTCAATCATGACATTAAGCACATTAAGTAGCCTTTGTCCTTGGAATGGGTATAGACATTTGCTCTCTTCTTTCATCCCCACTGAATTATTAATTGTAATAGTAAATAGTTGTATAATGTATATTTTTGAGCCTTGTTGATTTCAGAAAACAAACTTATGCACCAGCTTTTTCTGTCACAGATTTAAAGCTCATAACATTAATGTTCCTTGATGAGTTTTAGTGAACTTTCTACTACAACTGTAAATATGTAATGTAAATGTGTTTAAATGCATTTAGGCATGAAATGTTTAGCAGTTACATAAGAGGCTGACTTTTATTTGGACTTCTTATTTGAAAAAAACATATAATTTAGGATATGAAAACTGTGTGACAAAAACTGTGTAGACAGCCAGTTCAAAACACAGGGCAAACTAAACAGTACTGCAGTGCTATTCACCAGTAACATTATCCCTGAAAGCTGTTCTAGAGAGAGAAAAAGAGAGGGGGCAGACTCTTATTGTCTCTGTTTCACTCCCCCTGAGTTTTAACGCAGGACAGCTGTCATCATGAATGTGTTCTTTGAAGCCCTTCAAGACTGGATCTTTTGAATTTGGCTGACATATTCTTTAGCTCTCTTTCATAGACTGGCATATGGCTGAGAGGTTGTCACTGGAATTAGTGCATTTTTATAGCAAAGCCTACCTATAGTAGAGGTAGTCAATTTTTGATTTTAATGGTTATGGTTAGGCTCTGGTTAGCGCTCCAATGTACTGAAACATACATGCTAAGGGTGTCTCAATCTGTTTATTGGCTTCCGATTTAGAGACTTTTCTTGAAATTACTGTTTTATGTGTTTAATATCTTAGAATCTGGTCTAATTCACCTCCCTGACCAATCAGCTCCTTTAAAACACTGCAGTCAAATCACTTCCTGTGTGTGTGTAGTGGTACACACTCTGGACTGATATTTGTTGTTGTTTGTCGACTGCTGATGTAAAATAACTGGTTTGTAGTGGGTGAATATGCTATGATCTATAGCATGTGTGCATTAGCATTAGCATTAGCCTCCACTCGGCTCTGGACGTGCTCTTCAGTGCTGTAAAATAGTTTCACACTCTTTTTCTTACTTTATCTCTTACTGAGTTTTAGGATTAAAACAGCCTCAACCCGATCCATTAAAATATGCCTGGATCGATCCCAATCCACCTCTCCTTCCTCTCTCTTTCTCTCTCTCTCTCTCTCTCTCGCTTCATTTCTCGTTTCATTCTCCACAGTGCTGTCAGATTCTGGTGGTGAACGGGGTGGACCTAGGCATTCGGGACCAGGATGGCTTCACTGCAGCAGACCTGGCTGAATATAACGGTCATCCGCAGTGTGCCAAGTACCTCCGCACAGTTGAAAACATGGTGAGTACACTGAATTTATTACCTGCTCTGAAAACTTTGTGGCATAAAGTCTGGGTAATGTCTGGTAGAAATGATGCAGACATTAGCCTTCACACATATAACTCTTCTGGGTAATGTACAGAAAAGATCTGGATTACTGTGCATATTTGAAAGGGGCTTAAGAATACCCATAGGAAAGTAAACTATTGAACATAACACTAATAGTGAATACTAAACACTGCACTTTTATTTTTGCACAAACAGGCTTTGCTAGTTACAGCTACTTTGTCTTTTACTGTTATGTTTCTTACTGGCTTAAAACATCAGTAATCAGTTATGATGCCATTTACAATGTAGAGATGCATGTGTGTGTATATTAAGTGTATATTTAATGAATTAATCCTTTGCAGAGGGCTGTTTGCAACATTTTGGTAAGCAGACACTATTACTACTATGTAATAGTGTTACCACACATTCAATCAGAGTAATATTTTTTCACTAACTTACTAATACTTCAATGTCAGATCTCTGCCAACTAATCTGAAAGCCTCATATGACAAACAACTGACTAACAATTAATGGAAGGTTCACACTACACGATTTCATGAGTCATGAGATTGTTGATACCGATCACTACTGTGAACAGACTGCGAACAGTTAGGAATAACAGTGGGAGTTCTACAGTGCGGTGGAGCAGTAGATGGTTCTCACATTGTTGTAATGGCTCTATCAGAAATATGACAGGCTGTTTAAACCACAAGGGAACAAACGCTTTAATACTGCTCTCATCTACTAGGTAATAAGCAAGAACAGGGTGCTTGCCTGACAGAACATGATCCCAGAAAACAACTTGTATTAAAAGATCCATCTCTGACCACCTCCGAAGGTGGTTTGAGTGATCAGATCCTGAACTATACACCTGGCTTTTCACGTGGACAAGTGAAATGTGATCTGAAAATGATTTGAATGTGTTCTGATTAGCAAAAACTCATGTTAATGCCACATGTAAACAGGTCCAAATATTTGTTGAGGGCTTGCGAGGCATCTGCAAGCTCTCTGATCGTGTTTTTCAGCAGTTGTCAGTTAGCCCCGAAAATCCTGTAGTGTGAACCAATCAATAAACTAACACTAAGCGCTGCATAGCTTTAATGGCTAACATATGTAGCATTCAACATTTACCACCCAAGACCAACATCCAACAGTAAAACGCCCCTAAAAGCCATTGAACAAACCAACATAAACAATGAATCGGTGTGCCGTCCCTGTGTTTGAATGAAGAACGTTCTTTTCCTATTGACTCTTTTCTCTGGACAATGACAACTACAGACATTACAATGCTGGTGTTTGTGGCAGAATATTTGGTCGCTGTGCTTGGGGCTTGAAAGGGAACCCTGACTGTGAGCCTTAATATGATGTACATGTCCAGTTCTATTCAAATAACTTGTATAAACAAAGCAGTATACTTTATTTATTATTAACAACACGCAAAATCACTTTTCTAGTAGAAACAGTTACACAGTTTTCTGTGTAACTGCGTGAGTCTAGTGTAGTTATACGACCATCACAGTGCGGCAATTGCGGACATCCAGTAGAGGGATTTTCTGCCTTTTTCATTTGCTTTTGGTTTGTACATCATATTTGAACAATATTGGACATGTATTTTATCTTAACAGTCAGGGTTCCCTTAAACACTGCAGAGGTGTAGCATGAAGCTGCTTTTAGCTCAGAAGCTAAATCAATAGCTAAATGATTCTGTAGAACTACAAACCATTATACAACAAATTGTATTAATACAACCAACGTATAGACAGTGCAGAAGCTCACTTAAACTGTACTATTAAGGAGTGTTTACTTTCCTGGTTTCCTCTCAGAGTGTGGAACATCGCGTCTTGTCAAGAGATCCCTCAGCGGATTTGGAGTATAAGCAGCCTGACTCTGGCCTCTCCTCACCGAATGCCACGCTCAACCCAGCGGTGCCGCCTGTTGCCCACTTCGACATGGGCTCTCCTTCCAGCTCACTGTCCAACTATGACTCGGCCAACTCCAGTCAATCCAGCACGGGGGAGAAGAAGAGCAGCTCCCCACCTTCACGAGTAGCAGCTGGTGAGGAAGGCATGCTTACTTTCAGACCCACACACAGACTCAGTTATGCATGCATACACCTTATACCCAAGTTATGCATACATTTACATTTACGGCATTGAGCAGACGCTCTTATTCAGAGCGACTTACAAAGTGCTTCACTGTTTACCCAAGAAAGCCTTAGCTAGTTAGCATAGACTAATAGTTCAAAGATACCTTTAAGCTTAGACATTACTAAACACATACATACACACACATACACATACAAACACATGCATACACACAGGCACACTGTCAAGGTGGTAGTAGAGACATTACCTGCTAGAACTGCACTATGTGGTTAAAGCATTCGTTTATGTATTCATAAGTTATATTGCGATTGCAGAACACTTTGCAGTATGTAAGAAATGTCACACATTGTTGGATCAATGGTGTTTGAGATAATTCTGTAGTTTTGGTTGGAGATTAGCCTGCATTATTTTACCAAAAGAATTCACTTTTGGATTATATTAACTTTGGGTCATCCAGACACCCACAGATCTTCATTATTTGCATCTTACACAGCCTTCTGCTACATCAGAACAAATAATATATATGGGTCGGCTCTGCTACTCACACATGCGGCCACAAAAAAAGCATATGTGATGTCACATCCTGCTAATAATTACACCATTCAACAAAAAATACTTCTTCTGAGTACCATCATCAGAAATGTTGTCACCTGATGAAGCAATATATGTACTACACACAAAATTGTTTGCCTTGTAGAATATTGCTGCTTCTTGTGTATGTCCATCTTGCCATCAATTAAGTATGTTGCATGAATCTGACCCCTAGTTGTTCCCTGAATTCCTGTGTGTTTTGAGAAAGGCCATCTCAAACCCATAACCTCCAGGGACAACATCCTTGGCTGTTCAATGTAGCATGCATGCACTATTGTCTTAACAATGGTGGGAAAAGTTTTGTTCACTGAGCTGGAAGAGCCTCAGTACAACTGTTGCCATGGTGTTGTCAGGGCCACCTGCTGCGAGCTGAGCCAGCAGTGCCCTCCAGTGGAAAGATGAAGAACTGTCTCTTGTCCTTCACCCTATACACCTGAGTAAGGTCCTTGTTAGGCCACACCTCAGTGTCATTTTTATTACAAACAGTGAATTCTAAGATTAATAGCTGGATAAAAAAGCCTTGGTATTATACTCAATATACTCAGTGGGACTATACTCAACAATCATGAACTTTAAGATTTACTTAAAGTACAACTAGGCAAAAGAAAGGTTAATTATGTAGCAGTCTATTTAGATTAAACACACTCTGCCATTAGGCTTAGTCCATTTAGACAGTACTGTCAGTGGAATTAATAAGCGATTTATTATATAACCCATTTATTTGTTAAAGAAAGTTAGAGAAATTAGACTGACATTCTGTTTTAAGTTTAGACCATTCTGACAATTTGTGTTTTGTCAAAGTAGGCCCAGAGTCAACCATCAGTGACATGGAGACGTACATGGAAATGCTGAATCCTGATGTGACTGATGGGGTCCACAAGAAAGAGGAGCCAGCACAGCTTCCACCTCCTCCCACTTTCCCTCCACCTCCACCTCCGCCTCCCCCAAACACCGTCCCACCGCCTCCACCAACTTACCCCGCACCACATCCGCCTGAAGAGCAAGGGTCGGTGGAGTTTCTGAAGGTGAAGAGCAACCTTCGTCACGTGGATAATGACACAGGAAAAAAAAAAGAGGTAAATTTTACATTCTATATTTCTTATACAGAATTCAGTTACTTATATTAATGATATTGTCTCCATCTAAAGAAAAAAGAAGGAGTACATTTTAAAGCCACTATCAAGAACTTCAGAATTACCAAATAGCAGCCTTGAGTCTCGGGTTACCTCAGAGCACCCAGTGTAAACATACAAAAAAATGTGTCTTATGATCATCTTCCCAAAGTGCAGTAAATGTCTGCTGTATTTCAACAGTTTTGCTCTTCTCTTGATGTGCACTGGGAGGTGCTAAATGTGGGTCAGGTATATGTCAGCATACCCTTGACCAAAAACAAGGCAAACATGGCTCAGCCCTCTATTCTAGTCAAAGCAACCTAGTGGGCTGAAGTTAAAGCTAAACCTGACGGGCTAAAGCTTCCATAGCCCATTCCATCCATCATTTTTACTGCGAAATTTAGTGGCTGGGTGCCAGGACAAACAGAAGGTCCTAATGCAGCACCATGACCATGGCCGGGGAGATTCGTTACGTAGCTGTGCCCTGCTAAAACCACTCCCCCAGTTGCAGTCCCCCAAGCTTGTATATATATATATATATATATATATATATATATATATATATATATATATATATATGAGCTGGTAACTTGGTTACAAATATCAAAACCTCAGTAAACCCTGAATATCAGTAAAATCACATTCGCAATTCATAACACAACTTCTCTGTTTCAAGACAGAGAAAAAAAAAAGTGTGCTTTGCCATAGTAACGTAAACATAATTATGTTTGCCAGTGATAGAGGCCTGTTGGTCATGAATGTTCATTAGAATACTAAGACCACACCCAGACCATTCTCAGAGAGGTCTGATGAGAGCATTTTGACGATTTGTGAGTCGCGTTTAATCATATTTCTGATCTGTGTTTCCAGTTTTAAATTCCTTTAATGCTTTGGCAATTCTTTGGGCTTGGGCAATTTGTAGTTTCTTATTTTACCTGTCTGTTCAGCTGTACAACTGTGGCTAACCAATGGAAGGGGATGGCATGCCTTCATAATTCTCATTTCTGAAACAAACAAAACATGTGAAGATCAGCATATATGAAGGGTTCTGTTTAAAGCTTATGTTCATTTTATTCAGTTGTTATAGTCATTCATTGCCATGGGGAGCACTCTGAAACAAAGCTCAGTTCAGTTCTTAGAAAACATATGAGCTGGAAACCATGGCTCTATAGTGAAAGAGCACTAGACAGAATTAAGTGTGCTATCTAGAATCTAGCTTATTAGCTAAATTAGATCTAAATGAACCTTTTTATAAAGCTTAGTATATGGAATGACAATGTTACAAGAATAAGATAAGGATCTATACTTAACCTAATGGACAGAAGATAATGAATAAGCATGGATAATATGCCTGGGAGTAATCCAGTAATCTCAAGGGTTTGAATGATGCGTGGTCCTAATACGCTTATCAAACAGGGCTCAATTGAACCCCTGAGGTTTGTTGTATTCAGTGATGTGTTACTGAAACCTTGCTGTGAGGTATATATAGTAGCATGTCTGCAGCACATGGTCATGATACGCTGCGAGAACCCTATGAAGCGTAACATCAAGCATGAACAAGCACAGGAACAATAAGACCACACAATCCTGATAAGCGTTAGAGTGAAGAGTATCTTTTATTTTAAATGGTGGGACTTTATTAACCCAATGTTTCACATCAGTATAACATAACAGTATATGTGTATGTATATATATATATATATATATATATATATATATATATATATATATATAAATATATAAATTCTAAATGTATATTAAATGTATAGTAAGTATGTGGTACATTTATATGTATTTAGTTTTATTAGTAGATTATGCACCAACGTGGATACAATTATCATTAGCAATTTCACTTTCTGACTGGTTAAATGAGTGGATGACTGACTGACTGGATGACTGATGGACTTTGTTGAAACTCACATGCGCAAGGACTGCCTCTTGTTTGCTTAAAAGACACTTTTTCATACTGACGGTCTGAGGGCTACATTTAGCCACAAAGCTAACAAGTATATGTGCTGCCGAGAGTATTGTCCAGGGAAGTGGAATTAAGACAATCTCTGGATTACGACTTCAGATATTGGAATATTCTTTAGAAAAAATACAAATTGGTGTACTGGTGGTCCTCAGAGAACACAAATGGTGTGGACAGTCAGTCTAGCAAAGGGGCTTATGCCTGACTTGTGGGAGAAGTCCAGTCGAACCTCGAGGCCCATCTCTCCCCTATATTCAGTAATCAACACAAAGGCTCATAATGAAGCTTTTGTGTTCTGTCTTAATGAGGGCTTCCATTATCAGAGCACACTCAATGCTTCTGCTGATGTGCTGTATGATGGACCTGACATTAATTTAACTAAATAACTATGCCAGCACTCCCTCACAAATGAGCTCTTGGGTCATCTGAGGGAAATAAACTGTGCTATGCTGAAGTAGTTTTTTTAGGGCTGATATCAGCAGAAAATATTTGGATAAGAACAAAAGAGCTCAAGCCAATTATGTAACAAATTTAGCCTGAGATTGTGTGATGTCGTGTTGTTAGCTGTACGTTTCTTCCTGTTTGACCATCATATATTTTTAGATATTTAAGTGAAATCTTCAATTAAACACAGCTCATTTTAAAGCTTACTAATTTCTTTTTTGAAAAAAAAAAATCAGCCTGATATAATACCCATCTGAGAAAATCTTTTTGGGATGAGTTGGGAAGTTGGAGATGAGGTAGGGTAGTGATAATCCAATATCCTGACCTCATTAATGCTGAATGCAATCAGATTCTTACAGCAATGCTCCAAAACCTAGTGAAAAGCCACAGTTACTCCAACAAAAGCATAAGAAAATATATATTGTTAATTTTGGAAAAAAGAATAAAAGAGCAGGTGTCCCAATACTTTTGTCCATATGTGTTTAAAGGTGATCTAGTCTCAAACAAATGAAAACCATTATTTTTTTAATTGACAGTAATGTTGTCAGCTCACATACTTAACTATAAATATCCATAAATAGATCAGAGGAAAATCTAATGTAATAATATATGTTATTGCACATTTAATGTAGTCCATGGCTGTCTAATTTAGATAAATAAATTAAATGAATAAATTCTACATATTCTATGACTTCAGCTGCAGTACATTTTCCCACCATGTCAGTTTGTAGGCCCACCTCCTTGGGTTAATCATTCACTGAAAGAGTGTTTTTGTTTGGCTGTGCATGCAGTCCTATCATAATGCATCTAGGTGTGGTCCGCAGGCTTTCAGTCCTGCTGAAAGAAACCAGAAGATCTAACAATGTGTTTAATTTCTAATGTGTTTAATGATTTTATAGCTACAGTAGGGGCTGGTCACTGTGACCAAAATGTGTGTCACAGTATATTCATTACAGTATTTTATTTTATTAATAATTATTTATTTTTGCCAGTCAACTTTAATTGACTATTTTTTTGTTCTTTTTAAACTAGAATCAGCAAACATGTCCTTATGGGGCTTACTTTAGTACTAATACACATATTTAACAACAAACGTGTATATGAAATATTGTGTGCAAAACAGAACTAATAAAATAAAAACTAAAGAGACAGATAAAGCTGTTATCACTGCCGTCTTTAAAACTGATCTTTTGAAAGTTTATGAACTCAGAAAGACTTTAATTTCTTAGACTAACTGCTTAGCATCTGAGCTGTTTATGATAAATTACTCAGTGCTAAATGTCTCTCTTTTTTGTTGCATAACAGCGTCACAGGGCCATAGGACGAATTTTAAACAGAATGCAGAATGAACCATCATATTGCCCGGCACTAATCAACAATATGGAAACAGGCGTCCTATCACATTTTTTCCACAGATGGTATATCAGTATTTAGCCTGACTCTGATTACATCAGAGTACACAATCTGGAACACAACACTGTGACCAAGTGTATTAATATTAGTTCATACTTTGCAGTAAAAACATTTCCTGGTTTAGTGAGTTGCTGAATCAGAACTGGAGCTGGGAAAATTCTACCGTCCTGCTTATATTGAGATTCTGAGTTTTGTCTCTGAGTTTGACCCTCTGTTGTCCCACCTCCATTTAAAATAGAGCCTCTGATTGGTTCCGCTGCTGACTTAGACTCTGTCACTGTTTGTGGCTACAGGTCAGTGTCAGTGTAGCTTTTATTATTTATTTTTGAATGAAAAAGTCACCACACAAATACATCAGAATACTTATTCTACATTTATTTGGTGTCCCGGAATACAACCTTCATCAGGCCAGTTCCGGCCTGCGGGTCAAATGTGTGGCACCCCTGCTCTAAAGTGTTCCCATTGTCATTAGTTAGCTCTGTGAGAAAGAATCCATTGAGACGGAAGGTTAATTAGTGTAACCCACCTCCCCCTCATATCTCTTGCCATGCACTCACACACTCACACACACACACACCTGCTCCCAGGTGGACAGCCCCAGGCTGGCCCTCATTACCTTTATTAAGTATTAATCACTGTTCTGGCTTTAGGGGGCAGGTAGAGAAACACACCTACGCACATACACACTTTCTCTGTGTGAAATGCATAAAGAAAAACACAGAACTGTGATCACTAGCACACCTCATAGTTGTTGTGTGTCTTTTACTTGCTTGTTAATAAGTGCACACACACGCACACATATACACACATTGAAACTTAAACAAATTAATTGTTTGCCCTAGTGAGGAGGAGAAAGCAGGGGAGCAACAATAAGCATGCTCGAGGAAAAACAATCCACTCTGGCTACTATAGCAACACAGGTGCTCATGACAACCACTTCCTGGCACAGCTCACTGACTCCTGTTTAGCCGAATGGAGCTTACTGGACTTTAGTTTGTTTGGGGTCATCTCATTAATTTGAACCAGTTGACTTTTCAGTCATTAATATGGGGATTAATACCCATTTTAAAATGTAAAGTTTGCTAAGCGAATGTACATGTACTATATATATATATGATGAAACTTATTATATAGAACTGTAACAAATTTGTGAATAATTGTTTGCCTGGTTAAATGGCTCATCCCTTTCTAACTTAAAAAAATGTGGTTCTATGCATCATATAAATGGTCAAGAGAGCATTTTTGCTGAGACTGGGGGGATACACAAGCTGTAAATGCTTAAAAAAGTGCATTGCCTCTTTAAATGAATCTTCTCTTGTAGATGGTTCTTTAAAAAATGTTCAAAATGGTTCGATACATCATCAGAATGGTCGAAGAACCTTTCGTCAGTCCTAAATAGAATCATTGTAACACATAAACCTCCTGTAAAAGGGGGTTCCTCAAGGGTTCTTTAGTAACAGCGGTAGAACCTTGAGTAGAACCCAGGTCAAAGAACCCTTTTTCAGTACCATATAGAACCGTTTTTGCTGAGACTGTGTGGACATTCAAGCTGCGCACAATACAACTGAACAACATTTATACTGTAATCTACAGGCTTCTTTCACCTGTTCTGCTTTCTTACTGGGAAATAATTCCTGATGCTGATCACCAGTGCACTACCATTAGTCCCTCCCAGTATCAACAACGTCAACCTGTTGAACCATTGGTATGAAACGGCCGTTCACATTCACTTGTAATCAGATTCCCGTTCGCCACCAGTGTGCACAACACAGTCGGTAAGCTGGCTGTAGATTTGATACCGGGTGGCCATGCCCTCTGGTCGTGTAACCGGCCTTTGCATGAAAAGCCCCGGCCACTGGAGCTTGTGATTAGTCAGTACATGGACAGTGATGTCACTGTGCGGGGCCAGGATTGGTGCGCGTGTGGCAGGAGGTGGGGAAAGGTAAAACAAGCGGCAGGTAGAGTGTCACACAGCGCAGCGGAATGGGGATCTGGTGACACCTGTGCATCCATCTTCTCAGCCTCTCTGAAACTGACGGGACTACCGGCACAGAGACAGGGTAAGACCCTCAGCTGCACACAGTGTGTCTTTATAGAGGCTTTATTCTTTGATGAGGTGGTATTTGGATTGGGTTTTTTAGAATGTTTTATAGGTTTGATAGTTTGATTCTTCTTGAGAAGGCATGTTAATTGCTTGGATAGTTGGATAGATGCGCTAGGAGGTTCTTTGTGTAAAATGTAGTTTTTTTGCGATAATAAGAAAAGACTTTTGTCCTGTTTCAAACTCAAGGAAGAATAAATCTCTTTCTTCTGTAATTAAAATGAAATCAGAAAGTTTTTAGTATGACCTATGTGACCTATATATCTTTACCGGTAGCCACAGTCACAGTTGCGCAAGAGCAAACCACTGAATAAGCACGCATGATGAGTAATGAAAAATTCAACAGGTTTGAAAGGCATAGGGTTTGGAAGGACACATCTCTGTTGTGCAGAATTCAACGTAGCCTTTCAGGCAGCGATTTCCCTGAGGTATGACAATCACACCATCTGCACTGGACCAGCTCACGTTACGCCAGGACAAGTCTAGAGGAAGGGGCTTAAGTCAACAATGCAAATTGGCCACTGAAAGACCAGAATATAGCATGAAAGGCTAATTTGCCCCTGTGAGTCAGTATTTGTTAATGGGAAAGGTATAGACATCAAGTAGGTCATGTTGCCTCCGGTAGCATCTATAGAATAGTCTGTGTCTATGGAGGCTGACGTCCTGTTTGTTTTTGACTAATGGCTTTTGGTGCTGTTGTAGTTGAATGTGGGTATGGGCAGGGAACAAGCTAATAGAGGGGTAATGTACCATGGCAGCATCATCTGCATTTCTCAATAATCAGCCTGTAGACTTGTTTTGTGGCATAAAAGTAGTTATGTGCACAAGTCACATATTTGGTCTTCTTGTGCTTTCTTTTGGTAGAATTCAAGCATGCTTTCTTGAATAGTAAATAATTAATCTTGCTCAGATGATTAAAAAAAAGCAAACACCAGAATGTGCTGGGTTAGGTACCAAGCACCCACACTATGCTAATATACAAGCTCCTGGTCATGGCTCCTTTTTTATGTATAACTGGCAGTAAATCGTTCCCTGCATTATAATCCCTGTTTGTTTTACTTTTTAATTATTCAGTCTGGTCCGATCAGTCTATTTGTATGTCAACCGCTGCCCCCTTTTCATTTGAGCAGTAGTAATGAACAGCACATAAATAGTTGAGGTGTTGTAAATGTATGAAGGTTTTTTCTTTGTAAGATGCAGTTGTAGTGTAATGTGAAATTGCTAATGCAAATCAAGGGTTTTTTGCATTAGTAAAATCCACCAAGATCAGGAAAAGCAGTGTTGCTTTTTTTCTGGAAGACATGGAAATTTCCAGTAGGTGGAAAGGATGTCTCTGCAGTCCCTTAAAGCATTTAAACTTCATTGAAAAGACTAAGAGTAGTCTACACTAAACAAAAAAGAGCACAAAATTAAATCTTTACTCTACTTGCAGGGCTAGCAATGAATGAAAGCTGGTGGGGAGCATTTAGCATGACCTCAGGTGTCGGATCCTATCCACTCCCTACTAGCTCTCATTTATTATTAGCAACATTAGCATTTTGTGTCAAACTATCCTGTTAATAGGGAAAGCAAAAACTGATCCCAGGCCAGATGAAATCTCACTCAGCAGCGCCTGGGTGACTGGCAGAAGAAGAAAGTGAGAGCCTGCATGCTCAAATGGTGCAGCCCATGTCTGCATACCTTCCGTTAAAATGGTAAAGCTTAGACGACTGTGTTAAAGTTCAGCTCATGGGCCCTGAAAAGTCTTTTTGTTTCTCCTTCAGTCCCAATGGACTGTAAATCTGCACTGGTCATGTGAGGCTTTGCAAAAACTTCAGATAGACTTAGAGAATCATATTACTTGACTATTTTCTTAAAATCAGGATTCTAAAGAGAGATGTTAAATCTTTAGCTTTGTCTGTATTATGAATGTATCCTAAATAAATGATAAATCTTGAATATGACCACTGGATCGATTTGAAGGCCTAAAGTGTTGTAAAGCACAAAAGGCAAGGGAAAAGGGATTGTGCTTTGTTCTTTTCATGTTGTCACATTTTACATGCCTGTTTTTGGTAAACGCACCTGTTGTATATCTGATATCATCAAGCTAAGAATTTCAGAACCTTTCTAAAATCTCTGAGCTGGGTTTTTATTGTTTTTCTTAAAACAGAAGAACTTTTTAAAATGTAGTTTTCACTTTTCACTTTTTCACTCTTCCAAAGCCATTGTTTTTGTGGTGTCACCAACCAACATACACTAGATGGAGAAAAGTACTGGAACACCTGCTCATTCATTGTTTCCTCTAAAATCAAGGGTATTAAAAAAGAGTTTATCCTGCTTATGTTGAAGTAACTGTCTCTACGATCAAGGAACGGCTTTCTACTAGATTTTGGCGCATTGCTCTAAGAATTTGATTGCATTCAGCAACAAAGGCATTAGTGAGGTCAGGATGTTGGATGATCATCACCCCACCTCATCCCGAAAGTATTGGAGCACCATCATTCCAGAGAACACAGTTGCTGAGGGCTTTATATCCTTCTAGCTGGCATTAGGCAAGGTGGCCATAAGTTAATGTTTATCTGTTTCAGAGAGTATTCTATTCTATTAGCAATACTTCTCTACAGGAACTAACCAGACAAGCTGTGTGTATGCATTAGCACATCTGTGTCAGCAGTGACCCAGGCTCTGCTGGTGGTTTTCACCTGGCAATAAATACTAAATTGTCCTTTTCTGTCACCAGTTGACAGCAAGGGAAAACCCAGAGAGACTGAGGCGGGTGGACTCCAACAGGAAGTCGCGAAGCTTCAGTAAGCAGCCCAGCACTGGGGACTATTACAAGACCCTGGGCAACGACACCACAGACCAACGCCCCTGCAGAGCCATGGCACCTAATGAGGAGGTAAGCTACAGATGAATTCAGATTTACTGATTAGACAATATGATATATTTACGGTGTAAATCCCATTTTATTTATTAAAGCTGAACTGTTTTGGACATATACCTTTTTTTAAGTTTGGACCCACTGCAATTCTGCAGTTTTAGACATTTGCTGTTTTTCTCAGTGCAGTACCTCACATTTTATATTTATATCTTACTTAGCTGCTATGCACAGTTTATATTTTATTTATATGTTAGATTAGTTAAGTCACTTTGTTGTAGTCTGTTTAAGAACAGTAAAAGAAATGTATCTGTCCATTTAGGTTAATGTGAGATTCAGAGAGTCTGTTATAATTAAGTTCTTCTGAAATAGGGGCCTAATCTGTAAATAATGAGGAGTATATGAGAAATATCAACACAAAAGCATAGTATTGTAAATGTGTATACAATTGTTATATCAATGTATAACAATATCACAATAGTTCATATGAACTTGAGCATGTTTTAGTACAGGTTTTAAATTATAAGAAAACGTTATGCCAAATATTTTACTGAAATCAGTGTATTTTAAAACAGTACATGATGTTCACATGGTTCACATGGTGCTTTTATTGACATAAAAAATAATTTAAACAATGCTAATTAATGCAAATTATTATGTGAACAATGCAAACAGAGCCGTTAAGTGATGGTAACACAACCTTAACTGTTTCCTATGCATGTAGACATAGCTGCCAGCTGTCTTTGGTCCAAATCAGCCTAGCTCCTCTCTCTCACCTGCCACATTACAGCACAAATCCGTGCAAGGTGTGGCCCAGCGCTGGCATAACCTAGCTTTTAAAGTGCACGTCCATTGCACTGTTCGATAAACACTGGGGGGGTGTTTGCTCAGCTCTCTATCACGTTGCGTAACACTGACAGTTGTGGCCTTGAGCTTTTGTGCTCGCCATCAAGCAGGAACTACGCCCCGTCAGCCTTAGTAGAATGTGAATGCCTGCCTGCCTTTTGTGCAAGTGTAGTATTAAAGTGAAAACAGATCACTATCTAACTCCGTGTGCATGAGTGCTACGCATTAGTGTACTGCTCAATAGAGATATCTGTGCTTTTTAAGCAAATTGGATGTAATATTCATCATATCAGAGCCTTATTGGTCCAGAGTCAGTTTGCTTTATGTTACATTTGCATAACAAAATGATTAAAGTATTTACGTAATGATATTAAATTATATGAATTAATACATAAATTGTATATACATATATATAAGTATGCCACTGATAATTGTTGTTGTTTTAGCAATAACTGACATTTCTAATGTTTAGAATTACAAAAAAAAAACAGTCGAGTATCAGCAGTGCGTGCATTCCCACCCCCAGCCTCGCCACCCCCTTGTTACTGGGTGTAATCTACATTGAGCCAATTAGACACCCAGTAGGTAGTCTGCCCACTCCAGTGGACCAGATGGTGCTTCATGTATCCCTTGGGTAAAGACCCATTAGCAGCGACATGCATAGTGATATAAAACATGAAATAGACCATATGGAGGGGGGTGTCAGAGAAGTAGGGAGGGGCCCTATTGTGGGGTAAGGAGGGAATAACGAGCACGCGTCTCGCATGTGTCTGGCACGCGTCAGAGTGTGGGGTGGTGGGGGCACGCGTCACAGAAGGAGGAGGCCTCCCTTAATTAACTCTGTGACAGTTAGGGGGACTCACTGGGTAAATGATAGCCTCTTGAGACCAGGAGTGTGGAGGATTGTGGGGCTTAGCAGCAACAGATGTCTCCTCATTCCATTGAGCCGGTGGATTGTCTTCCATTCTATTGAACCCCAGTGAGATGTTTAAAGCCAACTGGGGGCTCTTTTGTAGAGGAGGAGGAGCTTCTGATTTTCTGCTAAGAAGTTGTTGTATGCTTAATAATCAATTGCAGTTTAAAGCTAAATATAAGAAAGAAGTTTTTTATTATCTTAAAGATCTTATAATAAAGAATAAAATAATTATTTTGAATACAGTGTTTGAAATGCAGTTTGCAGCAGACCTTATTAACATTAATTGAACTTAAACTTCTTCTAACAAAGTGTTAAGGGCTCTCAAGTGGTGTAGCCGTCTGAGCCTCATGTGTCAGACACAAGGCCCTTGGGTCACATCAGGCCCTTGGCAAAATCAAAAATCAAAATTTGTAATTTTTTTATTTATATATATATATTTTTAAATATTAGCCTATTTCACGATTTGCTTCAGTACAATCACCAGCCTGCACTGCAATGTAAGTTTTTTCTGTAAACCATGGAAAAAGGTATTAGGTAGGAAATCATCAAGATACTAAACTGATAGGCAGTCAACAACTGACTTTGACGGACTGCCCTGTTCATTTTGACGTGATTTGACAGTAAAATCATGGGCCCCCCCTCCACAGGGTTCTGTGTTGTTGGAGGAGCCGGCAGATGCTGCTCCTGCTCCAGAGAACGGAACAGGAACCACTGAGGAGCTGCCCATACCTCCTCCTCCACCTCCTCTACCCAGCAGCAACGCAAACCCCACCCCAACCCCACCTCCTCCACCTCCTCTTCCCGCTGAGATTCCCACACCTCCACAGAGCACGACCACTGCTTCAGGAGCCTCCAGCCAGCGCCGCCTCTCGTCCTCCTCGAGCAGTGAGTACTCTCTGTCTCTCCTCCAGTAACCTTCTACCTCACCTTACCTCCTTTGTTGTCATGGTTTAGTGTTTTGCTGTTAGAAATGTACAGTTGCTGTACAGCCTACTTTCTCCCAAACTGTCCCCATATTCGTAGTCTTGACCCTTCTTAATTCCCTCTTCTGCTTGTTTCTTTTCCGACATGTAGAGCAAGGATGCAGAAAACATATATACTCTCTGAACCTTCAACTTTGTTGTGAAATGATGACAATGGAGGCTTTACTAATTAGTGATGCACCTAAAGTGTGGCCACTAAAATGTTTCACTGTTAATGGACAAATAGGACACTTTTAATTTTTTGTCTAAATGAGTAAAAACACAGGAAATGTTGCCCATAAATGTGATACTGATACTTCTTATTATACTGTTGCATACATTATGAAAAAAAGAGGGTCCCGCTATTGTTGAAGTCACTTTAACAGATGGAGGAACATGCTGCAATATTTTTTGTTGTATATTTACATTGTTTTTATTATTTTCAAGGTTTTGATTAATAGTTATTTATAAGGACTAGGTAATTTTCATTCACATGCATAAAAACAGAAATAAAATAATACATATTTATAATTCATGTAATTAATCCAAGGAAAACATATCAGAGGTTTTAGTTTTTGACCCAGCGTTGTCTTGATGTTCAAAAATGTTCATTTGAATGTGCATTTTTACTTACATATCATCATTATATATCAAACAAGAGTTTTTTTTATTGTTTGCTGTGTTTACCATTATGGGTACAACCTTTTTATTTTCCTAAGTGAATTGACTAAATAGTAGAGGAAGTTCTGCTGGTACGGTTAATGATAGATTTTCTCACTACAAGTTTATATTCAGTTTAGGGCTGCACAATATACCAATTCAGCATTGGCATCGCAATGTGCACATTCCGCAATAATCACATCACAAGACATGCAATGTCACTCAAATTAAACTGAACATCATGCTACATCTCGCTTCATAAAAAAGGAAAATTTGCACTGTTCTCATTTTCCGTGACATATCTACCAAAGTGGGATTTTATCTGCCTAATATTTTACTCAGATCGTCGATACACAAATGGCATTATTAATATCATTACATGTTGGATCACTGGCTGCTGGAGAAATCTGGTGAAAATTACTGTATTTTCTAACATCGCAGTATATACCATAAGTGAAAAAAAAACATCACAATGTCAGTTGTTAGCATAAAGGTGCAATGAAGAGAAGAAACAACAACAACAACAACAAAAAGCTATTCAGGATGCACTGCTGAGGAAAATGCTAATTGTATTTTTAGGGTACTTTGTATACCTAAAAAAATACAAATTTGCATTATTAAGAATAGAACTGGAGCTGTGGAGCTATGAGGTGTTTTAAGGATAAGACACTCTGAAGTGTGTGGCTGCAGTCACACTGTGTAAGCAGCTGGGAATCTATTACTCTAAGGAATCTATTACCATCACATTAAATGGAAGTGAAGCCTCTGGTATGGCCTTATTAAGTAAAAACTTGCTTAAGGAAATCACCCCGGGTGGTGCACATTGCGCAGATTTACAGAGAGCCCATAGCATAATTCCAGCTTGAGTGTCTGTGCCTAGGATTTATATTTTTAAGTGCAGTGGCTGAGAGGTTCCACAGTTGTTCTTTGACCAATATTAATCCTTAGAATTTATTATTGATATTTTGAATTCAATGTGATTACGTAATTATTGTAATAATTACATAATTAGCTACACAAGGAATTTAATTACACCCCATTGTAGTTACATTCTGCATCAAAAGGTTTGGGTCTGCACATGTTTTTCTGTTTGTGTGGAGCTGGCCAGTGATCAGTAACTGTCTGCTACGAATCTGAAGCAACCCAGCGACGATCCTATACTTTAAATTCAATGAAAGCTTCCTGAGTATGCAAGGCATTTGACATAAAGCCCAGTAGACACACTGTGTAAATCTTTTAAAGATTCGCTCTGTTAACATGAGAGCAGTTGGGTTGCTCTTTTCAAATGTCTCTTTACAAATTAATGCGCAGAGTCTACCGTTACCTCGAATTCAGGTTTAGTGTTCTGCCATTTACTTAATTGCTCCTCATCCAGGAGACACCGGACATCTCTCTGGCCATGGGTAGAGTAGGGCATCCTTAGTGAGTACTTCGGATCAGGATTATGTCAGCAAGATACACTGCTTTGTATTGCCTGCATAGCTGTACAGTTACCCTATCCATCCGTGTGCCAGAATGCCTATGTCTGCCTGCAAATCTGTTGTGGCTGCCCAAAGTGAACCTGAGCAGGATGTATACACGGGTGGATTGGCAGCCAACAAAGACTGCCTAGTGCCTAATGCTTCGGAGGCTTGTACGTGCTAAAGGGCATTGTTACGGATAGATGATTCATTGCACTTGAACCGGTTAACATTATGAAGTCAGACTAAATTGGGACTTAAGCAATACTTAAGCAGTTCTGCTATCAAACACTTATAAATAATAATAGAATAGAATAACTAAAACCTGTCTGGAATGTCTGAAAATGTATCTTTGGCTTCACCAGGTTGCACACTGAAAAAAGTAATAAATAAAGCAGTAAAAAAAAACAAAAAAACATATTTGGTGGCAGATAATAATATAATAATAAAGTTCACAAAAGTCCAATCGAGATAAAATAGAGATGGGTGATGATGGTGTGACAGAGCGGGGGCATGTGATGAAGAAGTGTCAGAATTCATTTTAAATTTCTAACTCTACTTTGTATATGACATAGTCTTTCCCTAAATAGCGCAATACTAAAGAGGAAGTAGGGATCCATTTTGGTCACAGCCTGTGTTTTTGTGATTGTCTAAATGGTTGTGAGCTCCGAATGTCACCTCTATTCGTTATTCTTTCATTTTTTATTTTAATTAAATATTTTTAATTGCATTTTATCCCCAGCAGACTTTACAGCCTTTATACACTCCACAAATTTTGTTTCACCCACTAATTAGTGATTTTGTTTGTTTTTTGCCTTTTTTGTGTTTACTCCTCTGCTCTGTCATCCTAACCCATCACCCACCCTCATCCTGACATTCGTTCATTCAACACTTATTTACTGGGCTGCCTGCATCTCTCCGCCTCTCGTTCCATGTATTCTCTTTACTTCTTTGCTCTTTCAATTTCATGAACCTTGACTTTGACTTGACTTTGGTTTCCTTGCTGGTCTCTCTTTTGCCTATCTGCTGCCCACCTTGCTTCCTCTTTTTCTCTATGCAATCGCTCTAAAGGAGGGGATCTTTCCTCCACCTCTGTCGCTCCTGCTCCAGAATCACTCCGGCAAAGGAAGAGTGAGTATTCACCTCTCACCAGCCCACACTTCTCTCCTGCGTGTGTGTTTGTGTGTATTTATATGTGTGTCCTTCCTGTCTAATCATTCACTTCTATCAAGAGAATGCACACTCTAGTAATCCTGATATTTAAATGAAAGAGGAAATTTTATTCTTCTGTTGTCACTTCATTTGTAATAGCCATAAGTATCTTAAAGCATGGTTCTGATTCTGATTCATGAATCTGAATTCATGGATCCCTTGCACATTTATGGTATTTATGGTTTTAAAGAGAAGCTCTTTCTGATATAGGCCAACAGAATCCATTATCTTCCTTAAACTACACTGCAGGATCCTCACAACATCTGTTGTTTGGCTACAGTCAATAAGCTCAAAATGTTTATGGTACTAATTAATATGTCTCAGATCAGTTAATTAGGTGAGCTCCTTTAATAGTTGTTTCCTCCAATGATTTTCCAGTATGTTGTTGATGTGGATTCGTTAACGTTAGTGTTTGAGATCATTTGCAGAAACGCTAATGATAAAGCACTGATAATATGTTATACAAAAAATATGTTATACAAGGAAAGCATGTTTAAGACAGTGATGATACTTGATAAATTCAAACTAGAGATGCTACAGCAATCTTTGTGCGTGTGACTGCTGTTTCAGGCTAGATCTGGTACAGGAAAGCATTCCTGTTTTTTCCTTTAGGATTCCCTCTAATAACCGATTCAGCATTTTCTACTGTTGCCTCCCTGATGAACCAAGTAAAACTACTGGCCAATATTAGCATTTATCAGAAATGTTAGCTTCCTAAAATTGGTATTGCTGTTGGTGGCAATATGTTCGTATCGGTCGTGCCCGTGGATCATAAACAGTCAGTAGGTTTGTCCTCATAGAACGCCTCGGTGACTGAACCCTGCTTTCATCAGCGCTGCCTGCATCAGTCGGGTTTCCACCACGCCCTGTGCATTCACTGGTTTCAGATCTTACCACATCACACACATCTGTCGTGAGGATCCTGGGCACCACTGCTATTAGACTTTGACTAAGTGATACTATGAAGATTTATCAGGACGTTAAGGCTAAAGGTATTGCGTATTGTTTGTCTGAAATGAGCCTTCAAAAGTGGACAGTCGCATGTGACGGTAGCCTACATGTGTATGCTGCATGATTGGTCAATCTGCTTGTCTAAGGCTTACTTAAGCGTGTATGTGGGCGTATGTTTGCGTTCAAGCTGTTAATTAGCAAGAAGTAGTGTGTGTGTGTGTGTGTGTCTCTGGCTTCCCTCTATAGCACTGTTTGACACTTTGTCTTTTCTTCTAATCCTCCTCAGTTCAGCTTAGCGTGCTCTATGAAGTGAGGAGGGGGATATTGTAGGATGGACAGTGAGGGGAAAGTGGAATGAAGAAGAGGTGAAAAGAGGTGATGAGAAGAAGAGGGAACCAAAAAGGAGGGTGCGTGTCGCAGGGACGAAGACCAGTGACAATGGAGAAGGGGGGAGTCTAGGGTTAGAGAGTAGACCTAAAATCCACTTCCAATTTGGCAGCAGTCGACTGTCCAAGTCTATTAGCGCTGATCTCTTTAGAGTCCCACCCCCTCCCTCGACTTTGATGGGCCTGCGCTGACCACACTCGCTTTTTTCAGAAAGAGGGAAAGGGAGCGAGGGAGAGGCGGAGAAGTGGAGAGGAAGGGAGACGCACTGAGAGAGGTAGTTGGTGGTTTGAGCTGTGGAAGTGGAGGCAAGTTTCACAGCTAAACTTTGCTTTATCCTGGCATTAGTTATGAAAGACAGATAGTGTACACCTTCAGGAAGTCGCAGAGGATCTCAATCAACAGGTACAGTGTTCGTTTTTTGAATTTTAAGGGTTTCTTTGCCTTTGCCTTTGCTTTAACCAGATGGAACTATGGAGAGGTTCTAGTGTGGAAGATTGTTGCGCTTCATCATGAAATGTGGAGACTTTACTTTGAATCCAGCACTTTGCCACAGTTTGCAGATTGATTGTTACATGTTTGAGATGGAACACAGTTGTTTTGGTTTTATTGTATGAATCCCACTAAAGAAACTCATCTAATGTAGTAGTTTAGTATTTTAAAGAACCCTGTGAACTTCAAATCTAAAGTGCAACACAGTTGTACATTGTTTTAGGATTTGTAGACAAGTGTCTTTTGTTCGAGACTTGGAAATGTGATTAAAACTTGCAGAGTTGAACTACTTCCGTAAGCAGATTATGATTTAATCTTGCATTTAAACCATTTGGCGTAAAAAGGTATTAATTATCATTTGCACAGCTGTTTTACATTCTTACTCTGGGTTTTATTTTAAAAAGATGACTTTTATATATATTTTATATTTGCAGTTGCTTCCCACTCTGTTATTGTGCATTCTTGTCTTAATCCTTTAGTTTCATTTTAGGTAGTTCTTGCTTTCTTTTGCTCAGGGCATTTA
The DNA here is from genome assembly GCF_030463535.1 of Salminus brasiliensis. Classification (NCBI taxonomy): domain Eukaryota; kingdom Metazoa; phylum Chordata; class Actinopteri; order Characiformes; family Bryconidae; genus Salminus; species Salminus brasiliensis. The sequence continues at coordinate 37,055,498 of NC_132883.1, read as the reverse complement.
CGTTACACATTTTTTAACAAACACTGCATCACTCTGCTAGGACTCTTTTCAACCAATCGGCTTGTGTGCTCGGAAATAACTGTTGTATAATATGTGGTGTGTAACAAAATAATCAGTTTCCATTCAGCTCATGCAATTGAACTGTCTGTGTAAACTGTTGAGATGATCTTTTACAGAGGTTTCTCTTTTCATATGGGACAAGAGTTACACAACAGCTTTAATTTTTTTTTAGATTTTATATACTTTAATATGTAAGTTCAGCTTAACTTAAATGACAATGTAAGACTGATGGGAATCTATGCAAGTGTCTAGTTTGCCTTTTACAGTGTGACTGGGACACTCTCGCTTTTGCTCTTTCTCTCTCTTCGTCTCTCTCCTGCTCTTACCTGTCTCACATTCACTTTGTCTTTGTTTTAGGCACTAAATCCTTCAACATGATGTCCCCCACTGGAGACAACTCTGAGCTTCTGGCCGAAATTAAAGCTGGGAAGAGCCTGAAGCCCACACCTCACAGTAAAGGCTACACAACCGTCTTCTCCAACAGTGGCGGTGGAGGGAACAATGTAGGCGTATTCCTATCTTTACACAAAACACGCACAAATCAATTATGTAGAAGTTATGTAGAAATCCACTACAGAGAACACTCTTTTTTCCCAGTAAGTTAAACTCAGCAATAAATTATGCCCTAAAAGCCATGTAAAATGCTTTTATATAGTTAACTTCAATTAACAGTCCATTTCATTTGAATTGTGTATTTTTAATTAAAATATTTAAATGTATAAATATTTAAATATATACAATAGTGTAGAGATCTTAGGCACATGGATCATTATTTAAAACCATTTATTATTTATCATTTATCTTAACAAATGAGTGCTTTTACTTGTTTAAACACTAAATCACATTAGAACAGATGCAAATAAACATAAATACAGTGAAACGTTTCTCCTGGATGTTCTTAGACATTGCATAGATTTGTTCAATTCCATCATTCCAAACCTGATTTAACATAATTAAGCTTTGGTTTTGTATGATAACTATCAGAGGTTCTATAAAATATTTATTTTCCAACTGAGCATTTCTCAGTAGTGGTATGTTGTCAACAGGTCATTAATGTGTATATGTTGTAGTTGTTGATGGGCTGCATTTATAAAGGTATCAATATTACAATAGTTTACATAGTATATAGATACATAGTATCATGATGTTTGACATTTAAGGTTGTATTAATACAGGTAATTTTTCATTTACAATGCTGTACAAAGATTTCCTTGGGCATGGTGTTTTCTTCTCATAAAATAACAAAAAAAGGAACCTTGCACAGTAAACGTTAAATAGATAAATCATTTGGGAACAGGGATGCTGTTGTTTGAGGGGTATTATATCATGTCATTATGGCTAAACCTAATAAGCATCCTAATATCATCTGTATATGTAATATCAGTATCACATCATACAGCATGTAATATATTGTCTAGCTGTGTTTTAAAGTAATTAAACTTGCCTTAAATTCAAGGTGATGATTTGAACTGAAATGTTGTGTATTACTGCATTCAGTTGTGGGGTCATACATTGTTTATCTAATCCCACTGATATTTCCATTTCTAGGGAGAACGGCCAATGTCGCCACCGCCTCAAAATCAGTCCCAGCCCCAGTCGCAGCCACAACCTCAATCCCAGCCCCAACCTCAGCCCCAGCCCCAGTCCAATGCAGTCCAGTCAACAAAACCCACGTCCCCACCACCTGCCTCACCACCTACGCCCATGTCTCCTACGGCCTGTGGCGGTTCCCCCCGGAACCTGTCCACATCGCAGAGCTGCGATCAGCTGCCCACGGTTGTCAACGGCAATGGTGCATCCGCCCAGACGCGCAAGTCTAGCCTGGTGGATATAGAGGCCCTGGTGCCCACCCATGATGAGCAGGGCAGAGCCATCCCCGAGTGGAAGAGGCAGGTGATGGTGAGGAAGTTGCAAGTGAAGATGCAGGAGGAAGAAGAGAACAAGAAAAAGGTGAGTAAATGGGTTATGCATTTAAAAGTTTCAGGGGAATAAGATGAGAATGTGTCCTCAGTAGTAGCAGCAGGAGAGTATAGTCACTTTAGCAACACTTTAGTTTTCAAAGAAAACTCAATTTAAGTTATTTTATATTTACATAAAGGATCTCAGTTGGTTAATCATTATTTGCTTAAATGTCTATAAATTTGATGTAGAAAAGCAGTTGCTAAGGAAAAGTCACTTTCTCAACTTATTCCTATCTATCCTCCTGTGGTTCCACAGCTCATTTCAGCTGTTTGTGTGCTGCATTTAGCTAATTTGTTTATTTCTTTCTTATTCCGTCCTTATTTGGTACATGTAAATCTCAGTGATTCCAACTTTAGTAACTGCTTGGAGGATAGTGTAGATGTGAAGTTTTGCAGTGGTGTGGTAGTGTGCATTTTATCTTACTGACTGAAAATCTTTTCTGCTTTAACATCATTCAAGACACTTTTTTCCATTCTCATTTATAACTGGAGTTTAGATGTCTGAAATTAGCACTTCTAGAGTTTCAAAAGGTTCAGTAAAAAAACATTGGTCAAATTACTATTACAGTGTGTCAAACCAGATTGCTAATAATGGTTTGATGAAAACCATTCCTTTTGGTGTTGTCTTTAGGTTCTAATTGAGAATGTTCTGTAATTAATTATACACTACATGTCCTTGCCTAGTCCCTGTAGAGAAGTATTGCCTCTCCTTAGCAGATATCCTCTTGGCACCATGCCTAATGCCAGGCGTGGCTTAAAGGGGTATAAAGCCCCCTGCATTGAGCTGTGAAGCAGTGGAACTCCCTGGATTGATGGTGCTCCATCAATGGGATGAGTTGGGTATAAGGGGGGAATGTACATCTTGCCCTCACAAATGTTCTTGACGCTGAATGCACTCAAATTCTCACAGCAATGCTCCACAATTTAGTAGAACGTCTTCCTTAGACAGTAGAGACAGTTACTTAGCAGGGTACACTCTTTTTTATACTCTTGATACATATATATATACTATATATATATATATTAGAATGGGAATTCGGTATTATAATTTGCTCATGCCGGATCCATGTTTAACCATCATTGTTTATCTTTATTATAAGATTAATATATTTATTGGTCAGTATATCTGTGAGCCTTGCGAGTGTGTGGAAGATGTTGCGTACTGGAAAGAGCCTTGAGTTCTCTTTCTGTAACCAGATCAGAATGGTCTTGGTGGTAGAGCATGGTGTGATCATTCATTCAGGTGGCCGTATTGGAGCTGTATGTATCTTTGTGATGTTTACTCGGTGTAGGATCTGAAGGTCAGAGTGTTCCAGGTCTCTGTAAATATTAAGTAAATACACCTGGCTGGTGACTTTGATGACACACTGGTTGAACTGTTTGACATGTATGGTGCAAGACACACTGCAGAGTGATTAATTGTGCCTTGTGCTTGGAGGTCAGTCGAGCAGATTCTGTTGATATAGAGTTGGGTACGGCTACACACTATCTGTAAGATTCTTTTCTATCCTATGCATGTGTTTGCATCATTTGGCTGTTTTTTCAGAGTGTGATGCAGTGTGCACTTTGGGGCTGCTGTGACCATCCCAAGGCAATATTGGGAGTTGTGAGATTATTGAAGTGATAAGTAAGATATTGATAATGGCGATGGTGCATGGCAGCTCTAAGTTTTTACATGGGGATTCAGTGGTGTGATGCAAGGCCCCCTCACACTGCAGCTGATGTCTTGGAATGCAGTTACGTCTTTTTACTCTTCTCCCTTTTTTCCCCCCACAATTCACTTCATGCTTACATTTTCAAAAACCTTGTACTTAGAGAAAAAAGTCCTTCAGAATCACCTGTCATTCCACATATCTGTTTCCATTTCCATTCAAGGATGCTTGACTGTCAAGGATACACTTGTATCAAGTGAACTGGAGTGGTGGAATAGAGGAATTATGTGGAATGATTGGTACTCTTAAAGACTTGGTGCCTAATCCAGACTAAACATTCCAAATAAGTAAACTAGGAGGGGTTCTCCCGGAATTTAATATAAACTGGGTAAAGAATAAAGCTAAAAACTAAATTAAAAATATTTCTATTAATATTTCTAAGCTAAAGATCTAAACTGTACTTAGATCCACAGCCAGTGCAGTTTGATAGAGGTCATACTTCATCTACTCATGTCAATCACAGTAAGGCAGTTACCATTGCACCACTAAATCCATGTAAAGCTTGAACAGTTTGGGGTGAAGAAGCATTGAAAAGCGTGTGTGAGAAGCCTTGGACCTACAGGCTGAAGAACAATCCATCCCTGTTTTTGTCCCTCTTTGTTTCCTCCTCTGACCCTTCCTGCTTTAGTTCGCTGCCAACGGATATTACCAGGCCCAAGACTGGCACTACTCCCATGTGCACAATGCTATACTGGGTCCATTCGGTGAACTGATGACTGAGAATGACCTTATTCGCATTGAAAGGCAGATTGAGAACCTTCAGGTCATGCACAAAGTGACAGAAGTAGAGAAAGAATTGGAGCAGCTTGAAAAGGAGTTGCAGCAACTTCTTCCTGTGTCTGCTGCCCTCAACCACGAGCACTTCTCAGTCAACCCCAAACAGGTTCACGGGCAGGCAGAAGACCTTCCCGCCTGGTGTAGCAAAATCTCTACCCTTCTCAAGAGCATGGCCATCCTCCTTGCTACGTTAGGCGGCAAGGAGATTGACATTCTGGAGATGATTAATCAAGGATTTACTTACGAAGGTCTGAAAGGTGGAAACGATCAGGCGGCTTCTGTTATCTCAGGCAACATCGGGCGATCACAGTCTTTCTCGACCCGAGAGGAGGTGGAGAAAGAGATCAAGCAGTGTGGCGTGTCTGTGAAAAATCTGAAGGCCAATTACGAGATTCAGAGCCAGTCAAGGTACGAGGAAGACAAACTGAACCGAGTGTACAAACGGAAGAGGTCTCTTCCAGTGGTGAGCGAGTGCAGTTATTCCCCCGAGCCCATCCTGGAAGATGAGTTACTCTTCAGTCCCTGTGAGGACCACTCTCAAGCCACTGATGGTTTACCATCAGAACAACATTCAACCTTAGCGTTAGTTGATGAAGCACTTATAACACCATCATGTGCACATTTGACATACACTGGACCTGATGGTGTTCATCAAGCTGGCACAGATAATCTTGCACACCCTCTATCTTGTGAACCTCCACTAAAGGTAGACCACCTTACACGCAGCCTGGAGGTGCAGACAGACCTGAGTTATGTTCAGGAGTCTATCGAAATGCGAAAGGAAAGGATTGTGTTCCTCTTTTTGGAGCACTGGAGAAAGTACACCATGACTGAGTCCTACAGGCCCAAGTACTCGGGTAGAGGGAGGAGTCTGGGCATGGAAAATCCCTCTCAGTACAACAATAATGAGTTTGAGTTGGCTGACGGCTTGCAAACTGACGATGACCAGCTCCTCCTCTTCATGAAACAGAGGCAGGTTGTCGGTAACCTCCTCGGCCACTGGAGGAACATTATGAGCCAGGTACCCACGCGACAGATCCGCAGGCTCAGTCGTGCTCAGATGATCTACTGGCCCGAGCACTTTCTCCCTCACATAAATGGAGCACCGGTCCATTATGACAGTCTGTCCCTTGACCTTTTCATGCTTGGCTACTTCCAGCTGCTTGAGATGAACATGTCTCGCAATGAGCGGAAGTTCCGGCACTTGCTGTGCTACGAGATGTTTGACCGTCTCGGCAGCCACCCTTGGGAGGTGATTCGCCAGTTCCACCGTGAAGTGATGGAAAGCATCGAGCGGGGGAACCGTGACTGGTCAGATGGCTTTGAGGACATCAGGCTAAAATACTTTGGTGACACTGCAGAGGGTGGAGGGTTACTGGCAGCAGCTGAGATCATGCTGCCACCAGAAATACTACAGGAGGTCATTCAACCAGTCCAGAGCACTGCGTCCGATCCACACATACCTGAGACAGCCCCTGCAGTGCCTTCGTCATCAGAACATGACACTGCCGAAAAGACCAGACAAGATTCGATACAGGCCCCTCCATCTGGCATGGCACCGAGCATAGCTGAGGAAACCACAACGCAGGAGCCTGTACAGAACACAGCAGAGAACATTGTACCAGAGTCATCAGCAGATGTTGCTCAGTCTGCCATGCAGGACTGCGCCGAAGTTAAGGTACTGAGTCAGGAGGTAGCAGGACAGAGTGATGCACAGCCGCAGGACGTGGCGCAGGCCACTGTTCAAGTGATGGTTGAATGCCCCCCGTGTGAACCCACGAGCGCTCGCGCTGAAGAACCGAACCAAGTAAAATTTACAGAAGAGCCGAGTGAGGATTCCATAAAGCTTATTTATGAACTGAAAGAGTTCAGTAATGAGGAAATTATCAGATATATTGATCGAAGCTTCGCCTTTTGGAAGGAAAAGGAAGCTGAGTTGTTTGATATCTGACTGATATCTAGAAATTACAAAGGGTGAAATAAAGCTCTGAAATAAGGCATACCAGAGGAAAACGGCTCATTCTGGTTGAAAAGAAACATCGTCTCACCAGGAGATCCTCTCATTGCCTGAGAGTTGCGCAAATACAGAATACCGTTGCCGACTCCAAGACTAGCATCCAACTATGGTTAGGTGGGGAAGGTCTGAGGTGATGAATGGTACAATGTCCTCCCTGATTTTTAAACACTTCAGGTTGGCTATATTGAGTATCATGCTGTATGTAATGTTTGTGCAAATATCAGTAGAATTTCAATTGGTATTTCATGTTTGATTCATACACTACTAAGTAAGTTGCAGTTAAAATGATGGGTCTGATATAGGATTTATTAATAAAGATTTGGCACAGAACGTGTGAGAAATGCATGTAAGCCATATTTTAAAAGCAGGGACAACAAACAGACAGTGAAATGTTTTAAAAAGGTTGAACATTAGTGCGTAGTGGCGATTTGCAGTCAGGGGTGTATACTAGGTCTCTGATAATGCTATTTAAATTTTTAGTGTATTACTTTGACATCATGGACACATTCGTTCTAAGAGCTAGAGTGATTTTTTTTTTTAATTAATGTTTTGGTTTCTAGGTTCTAGGATTTAAATCATTGTTTTGTACCTCTGAAAATGACCACACTTTATCCGAGTTGATCAAACAGTGATCTTCCTGGCTCGGATTCAACTACTGAGATATTAATAAGCAACTTCCCTTTTAGCATAGAAAACCACATCACCCAGCCCTCCACTTACATTATAAAGAAGATGCTAAAAAGCTCACTCAAGTGATAACGGAGCAATAATATTCCATGGGGGATGTTGGAGTCATTGTGAGACAGACTGATGTCAGTAGGAACATGCACATTTAACACACGTTGGTTATTTGATCCTTGTCACAAAAGTCTCAAGTGTTCCTGCTGTGTGTTTAGGGTTACCCAAGGGCACATAAGCTCTTTCTGGGCATCAGCCTTTTCTTTACTGAATCAAATAATTAGCGTCATTGTTTGGGGATTAGCAATACTTCACATATTTTTACTGTTTAGTTAGATGAGCTTTAATCAGCTTTTTGTCAGTATAATTATTTTTGAAAGTTTTTAATAGGGAAGGGAACTTATTGAATGTGGCATCCATGTATTTTTTTGTGGGGAGGGGTGTTTATGGAATGCAATTTTGGATAGGATGTTTTATTTTTCCACAGTTTACTCATGTTTGAAGTGTTTCTTTTTTCAGTAATCAATAAAACATATACCAATGTGTATTTTGTCATTGTTTAAGTACATTACTGCTCATTAAATACTTATAAATAATTAAGATATCACTTCATTCAGAATGTATTGCATTGCACAGCTAAAACAATGATCAGGTACAAAAAAAGATGTGAAGTGAAATAATAGTAAAATACATAACTAATCCAGTTTCCATGACTTGACTTTAATTAGCCAGTGAGATAAACAATGTCTGCACGCTAATGTCTTCAAGGATACTGGAAGTGTATAACATGCAATCTAATTACAGTTAGAATGTAGTAGTCACCTGACAGTAAAAATAACTCACTGGGCTTGCTGAAATAAACCTCTTATGGTCACCTGTTGCCTCAGCTTAGCCCTGTTGCCTCGTGCAAAGTCTAACTAACGTTTTGGCAGCAGTTGGTCAGGGAGCCAGGGAAGTTACATAGCACACAATTATGTGGCCACAGGGTATCCTGTAGGAAGTGGGTACTGTTTAGTCCAGCTGTGAACTTTTTATTGTTTTTCTTTTCCAGTGTGAATGAAGAAGATTTCAAGATTTGCAATGAAAAAAATGTTCTTAGAAGAAACAAGATTTTCAGTGTGCAGTTGCAGTGTAGTGTTACTGTTAAAAAACAAAAAGCACACAAACATAAAAATTTGAAATGCATAGGGTTTTGTGCACCACATGTTTTCAAGCCAGCCACCTGCTGTAGTCTTCTCAGAGCATGTTAGAATTATCGTGATAACTGTATTGACCAGTTTGTCTTGCTTGCTTGATCAATATCCCTATATCTGTTTGACCTTTGGTGCCTTTTCTTTGTTTTTTGATAGGTAGAAAATTGGTTTTCAGCCTCACTCCTGAAGATCCTATACCCTTCACACCTTCACACGGTTGCCATCCATGCGTAAAAAATAATAATAATAATAATAATAGAATAAAAAAAATCTATATATATATATATATATATATATATATGTGTGTGTGTGTTTACCTTACAGGAATAAGGTAAACACAGTTATGTATTCATGAACAGCATACATAAATATACAAGACTTCACAGCAGTTCTAACTAAGTGCATGGATGTAATGTTGAGTCGATTGAATTGACTTTCTTTGAATATTCATCAATCAAGCATGTGAATTTGTTCTCCTCTGGTCACATTTTTTTTTCTCTGGTCCTAATTCCCAGGGGAGTAATTAAATATTAAGGTGTGGATTAGCTTACCTAGATACTGGGGCCCTTGCCAGTGAAATTGCTCCGTGGGAGCAGAGCTAAAGTAAATCAATCCACTTCAAGGGGAAGATGAGACGTTCAAAATGGCCACCTCCTGTGCTGGCCTCTCGTTACGATCTGTACAGCTGCAGAGATAACTCCTCTGTTTGAAGACACCCCATCTCGTCTGTGTATGAGCAGAAAGCCTAACTAGTTTAACAGCCTTTTTTCCCTCCCTTTTTTCAGTATTTCCTTGTGATTGTGATGTTTGGCATAGGCCAGTGAAATACACTAAAATGTGGTCTAAGGAAGTCTGATTCTGAGTTCTTTGGCTTGCAGAGTGAAATGCTTTAGGCTAACATTTATTTTAGAGAGGATTTTACACAAGTCTTTATATAGTGACTAGAAATGTGTGGTGTAATTAAATGTGCTTTGTACAGTGCTTAATTTTTAGAGTGTATCCTATTTACGAATGTTTGTTGAAGATTATATATTTTACGTATTACAATACACATTTAATAAAATACAATGCAGTGTATTGTGTTATCCTGATGAACAGTATACTTTTGACAAGTGTTTTGTGGATATTGGCAGTACTTTGGCAGAACCCTGACTGCATGCTTCATTACAGGAAGCACAATAATCTGTTTAATTGGAAGCAGTGCACAAAAGCTTGAACGAAATATCATGGAGTTTCTAGTAGGAGTCTATCATGATACATATTGTTACATAACATTATGTAACAATTGTACTTAAATATGTAAATAGCAGCTCCAGAATCACATTGATTGTATACTGACTTGTAATGGGGAGAATGGCGTGCCTGTCATTGCCACTTTGGGCCGGAACACTGCTACAGCTCTATGTAACTTTGGTGGAGTTGTACGAGATCTCTCACGAGACCTGCATAAAACAGTATAACCTGAATTAGATCTGTGTAAAATCTTGTAATATTACTCTACGGCCTCAGTCCACATGCTTCTTTCTCTCAGGTTGTCAACAAATACATGTGTAGAGCTGTCCATGAGGGGGAGTCCCACAGCAAAAAAAAATCAAGTCTCACATAATGCTCCTTTAAGTATTAGTATTGAAATAAATATTTTTTGACAGATCATCCCACCCCTAATCCTCCTCTGTTGAAAACATACATCATTAATAGAGTTTACATAAGGCAAAGCTCACAAAATGCACTACTACATGTACCAGTTATGAATCAGGGATTCATGCCACACAAATCACAAGCCTTTATATAATTCTCTATATATATTATAGCTTCACTCAAATGTAGAATGTAGCGTTGCTGGTGAATAGTAGTTGATGTTTTATTGAGCTCATTGGCTGCTCTCTGTCTTTGCCTCTTTCTGACAGGCTGAGGAGGAGGCTGCCCGTCTTGCTTCCATGCCTGCCTGGAGAAGAGACATCATGAAGAAGAAACTGGATGAAGAGAAGTGAGTAAAAAAAACGTCAAGCAGGAGAGATAGTCCTGTCTGACTTAGAATATCTGTATTCTTTCTGTCTTTTTTAGATTAAACTGATTTTCATTCATGTAAACAAGTAATTGCTGGTACTTTCCTTTAAGATTTAATTCTAATCATAAAAATACATACATTGCACATTTAAATGTATGGATATGTATGGGACATTTCTTTGAATTTGCTATGAAAATCAGGTTGTGTTTTGTCAAAATTATGACAGATTAGCAAATTGTGAAAGTAATTCTGATTGCTCTTTTAACATACTGATTGTGGGCAAACTGAACTTTTTCAAGTACTATAGTCACTATAGGATTTAGGAATGCTAAATATCAGCATATTGATATTGCTTATTGTTTAAAAGAAATCATGCTAAACAGGTTTCCTTCTCTAGTCTATTAGCCACATTAGCCTTTACTGCCTTTTTCTTTCCTACAGTGGAGTAGAAGTGGATTGTATAGATTAGTGTGTACCTTGGATGTAAATGTAGTAAACGTCATTTATTTTCTGTTTGTCCCCCAATGTATCTTAAAGTATCTTTGTGTAGTGTTTTCCACATAGGTTAGTGCATGCACTGCAATTCATATACGTATAATCTTCTAATGTCTCTTATCTACACCTGGACGGGCAGGGAACAGAAAAGGTAAGCAATTCAGTAGATGTAGAAGTTTTAGTATTAGTGCTAGTGTTTGACTTGAGTAGTAAGGATTTCTATAATAAAAACTGTAAGATAGTAGCAAGTGTTGTGTGTTTCCAAAAAAATCCCAAAGTGTCTAAAGATGTGCTGACAAATATAGATACAGAGTATAAGGAAGCTATGCAGAACCCTTTTATCAAATAGGCTTTGGTGCACTCAATTTCTGGCAATGCTTGCAAACCTTAAAATGACAGCACATAAAAGAGTATAATGAGTAAGAGTGTATTTGTACAATGTTTAGATCTTTTGTACATCAGTGCTACATGTTTATTATATATATTAAAAATTAGTACATAAGGTACAGTCAGTATTATATAAATTCTAACATTGTCTATTACAACAGTTCTAGTTTGATATCACTTATATTTGTTATCTTTTAATATTATTATTTATTATTGTCTCTTTAACATGTGTTTTAGATGTTTTATTCAATATTGTATTCTCCTGCAGACTAAGCAGATGTTATACAATGCATGCTGCAATTTACATTTTTGTTAGCTGTCTACATTTGATCACTTATCTATGATATTATATATATTAGTTTTCATTAAAGCTTAATGTTGATGCTATACAGCCTTCTTAGTCATTTAAGAGTCAGCTTTCTGGGCATACACTATATGGACAAAAGTATTGGGACATCGGCTCATTTATTGTTTCTTCTGAAATCAAGAATATTAAAAAGAGTTGATCCTGAAGATTTGAGCATTAGCAAGGTTGGGATGTTGGATGATCACGACCCCTCCTTATCCCCAGCTCATCCCAGAAGTGTTGGATGGATAACTATCATTCCAGAGAGCACAGTTCCACTGCTGGGGGGGGCTTGATTAGGTTGCCAATAGGTTAATGTTTATCTGCTCCAGAGAGTCCTTTACTATTGGCAATAGTTTTCTTCAGGAACTTGACAAGCTGTATGTGTGTTGGCATTTGCACTTCTGTGTCAGCAACTGATTTCATTAGAAGGGGTGTCCACAAACATTTGGACACATAGTGTATCTGAAATTGCTCTGGAGTTGTCCAGGACAATACTTTGATCATATTATATGCTCGTAAGCTGGTAAACTGTAGTGTATATGGAGTTACACCTTTATCACAGTGTCCTGCTAATGCTGGACTACACGTTTCTGTGTGGTTTTTCTGTGACCCGGCAGAAAAGAGGAGGAGCGCATGAGGATCGAGAAAGAGACCGAAGAGAAGATGGAGCTGGAACGACTACGGACTCTTGGCTACGACGAGACCAAGTTAGCGCCATGGCAAAGGCAGATCATTCTAAAGAAAGGCGACATAGCGAAACAATAGAGCCGGTCACGCCCATGGTTGTCCCTATTCTGTTTCACACACCTCTCTTTGCTCCCACATCCTGTAGGACATAACCTACAACCCTCCATCTCCATTACATGTACACACAGAGCTCATAAAGTGGATAGCTTTGAGATGGCTTTATAGACTTCAGGGTGAATAACGGATTCATAGTACTTTGGAATAAGAAGTATGTTTGATTGTACAAGGGTCAAAAGCCTATGATCGCATCTATAGATCATTATTTTTCAAAGGAGAACATCCACAGCATCCCAGAGAAAATACATATATCATTTAAATGGATCTAATGCATGTTTAGCAAACGCTTCCTAGCCATGCATGCTTATACCGACTGCAATTTTCCCACATTTCTTAGTTATTTCAAATCTTTTTTTTTTTAATAGTAATATATGTTTAGAAATATTTATCCTGCACACACACATTTCTAATTAGTCGTAACCATTATTAACACAGTTTGGATATAAGCAAAAACAACAACAACAATAGGGCTTCAGCACTAAGTGCTTGGACCCCAGTGATAGCTGAACTGCTATTTCAAATAGAACTGCATATTAACCCTTTCACAAGTAAGTTCTGGCTACCTGTAGTGATTGCCCAGAGTCAGTTCCTTTTCTGTAACTTCTTCAGCATTTAAGGTGCAATTAGTCATGCGCTGTATGCTGTGGGACAGCTAATTAGTAGACTGATTTGATGAATCAGTAGAATTAAATCTGATTGTTGCGTCACTTTTGAAGCTGAATGTTCGGATCGTTGGGACCATACTTGTGAAAGGGTTAACTGCACTGATTTCTTTCAATTAAAGAGTTTTTACCTGCTATATTTTGAAGATTCATAAAATATAGGCGAAATTTATTATACATTAATCATGAATTACACAATGTTCATCCCTTTTCTTTTCCAGTCCAGGAATTCCAGGTGCTTAGTTCATCAATAAATGTAGGTAGTGAAACAAGCCAAGGCCAATGTTCTTAATAATATAATTTTTAATTCATATATTTTACTTTTTTATCCTTAGGGAAAGGGTGAAATTGTTCATTCAGAGAGTTCTGTTCTAAAGAGAGCAAACTAAAGAGTCACTGTTACATTGCAGCTGTGAAAAGCTATAGCAAGTTAATATTAAATATGTAAAGATGAAGTTATTATTCTGGTAAAAACTTGTATACGTGTATAAGTTTTTAAATCAGTTTTGCAGGACTTGAATACCTTTATACCATGACTGAGCTGATAGGGGTAAAAAGTGTTCGGAGTAATATATCAGTCCGAAAAATAGCTGCGGCGGTTTGAATGAACACAGCCAGGTTCTACTGATGCTTTCTTAACGTACACCCCTATTGGGTCTTAAAAAATATACAGATAAACACTTTCAATGCCATCATGTGGCCAAAACATGGAACATGAGGATGCTCATGATGATGATGATGATCATCATCATCGTTTTTTAGAAACTTGATCACTTCTTAGTTTTTCTTCTTAGCGGTGGACCGTAGCTAGTACACTTAGGGTACCTGGACCTTGGAAAAGTGCCGGATGTGTCTTCTGAATGTGCGTGTGTATATATGTGGTGTCTGTCCTGTGTCATGAAATGTGTGATAGATAAACTTGACATGTTTTGAGTGTATATTTTTTTGGAACTGTAAAAAACAATCTGAATATTAAACATCTATATGTGTATTGCATGGTCATCGTTGAGTAATCGTTTGGAAATATTCCACTTAAATCCATTTGATGCCATATTAAAACCGAGATATATGTGAACATCATCATTGCCATTAGAAGATTTTCTATTCATGTGTAATGTATATAGTAACACTGAAAAACTCTTTATTGCCCTTTTGTTCT